>NW_021835965.1:57500-60000 GCF_006345805.1 Octopus sinensis | reverse complement strand
TCGAGCAAATCGACCCCGGGACTTATTCTTTGTAAGCCCAGTACCTATTCTATCAGTCCCTTTTGCCGAACCGCTAAGTGACGGGGACGTAAACACACCAGCATCGGTTGTCAAGCAATGCTAGGGGGGACAAACACAGACACACAAACGCACACACGCACACATATATACATATATACGACGGGCTTCTTTCAGTTTCCGTCTACCAAATCCACTCACGAGGCATTGGTCGGCCCGGGGCTATAGCAGAAGACACTTGCCCAAGATGTCACGCAGTGTGACTGAACCCGGAACCATGTGGTTGGTTAGCAAGCTACTTACCACCTGCGCCTATTAGATTTATATAATAGACTTAATTAATAGATATCTATTAATTATACAAGTACTTCCATGAGGCTCATGTTGCAATCTAGGTGCCGGCAGAACGCAAGAACCAGAGCGAACGTCATTAGCAATGATGTTGGCATATGATTCATCGTTATTTTCACGTTAAAGTATGCACAAATTGAACAAGTAAAGGGATGGCCTAATTTTTTTACAGCGTCGATCAACATTATTTTTTGGTAGAATCGTTAGCACGCCGGGTGAAGTGCTTAGCGGTACTTCGTCTGCCGCTACGTTCTGAGTTCAAATTCCGCCGAAGTCGACTTTGCCTTTCATCCTTTCGGGGTCGATTAAATAAGTACCAGTTACGCACTAGAGTCGATATAATCGACTTAATCCGTCGTTTCGTCTGTCCTTGTTTGTCCTCTTTGTGTTTAGCCCCTTGTGGATAGTAAAATAAATAGAATTTCGTTGCCGCTACGTTCTGAGTTCAAATTTCGCCGAGGTCGCGACTTGCCTTTATCCTTTCGGGGTCGATTAAATAAGTACCAGTTACGCACTAGAGTCGATATAATCGACTTAATCCGTTCGTCTGTCCTTGTTTGTCCTCTCTGTGTTTAGCCCCTTGTGGATAGTAAATAAATAGATATTTCGTTTGCCGCTACGTTCTGAGTTCAAATTTCGCCGAGGTCGACTTTGCCTTTCATCCTTTCGGGGTCGATTAAATAAGTACCAGTTACGCACTAGAGTCGATATAATCGACTTAATCCGTTCGTCTGTCCTTGTTTGTCCTCTCTGTGTTTAGCCCCTTGTGGATAGTAAATAAATAGATATTTCGTTTGCCGCTACGTTCTGAGTTCAAATTTCGCCGAGGTCGATTTTGCCTTTCATCCTTTCGGGGTCGATTGAATAAGTACCAGTTACGCACTGGGGTCAATGTTATCGACTTAATCCATTTGTCTGTCCTTATTTGTCCCCTCTATGTTTAACCCCATGTGGGCAATAAAGAAATATATTATTTTTTTACAGCGTCGAATGACATCATTTTTACAGCGTCGAATGACATCATTTTTACAGCGTTGTTTGACATATTTTACAGCATCTATTGACATTATTTTTACAGCATAAATTGACATTAATTTTTAGCTTCGACTCATATTCCTTGCAGCGTCAATTGACATTATACATGAACTTCTTTTGAGACACTGTTTATTTTTTAATACATCTTGTTCTTCCATATTTGAATAGAAATATTTTCAACCGTTGGAACAAAAAACAAACAAGAAAAAACAAAGAAACTTGATATTTAAGGATTGTATATATGGGGTTATATAACTGGTTCTTCAAGGCCGAGGAGATGGTAGTGCAGTCACATGTTGAGTTAGTGCGGCACACACTTCCTTGAGACTCATGTTGCTAAATAGGTGTCGGCAGAACAGAAGAACCAAAGCGGGAGTCATAGGCGACGACATTGACTCCTGATTCATCGTAACTTTTGCGTTGAAGTATGCAAAATTTGCACATGTGAAGGATGACCAAAAACGAGATGTGTGTTGGATGAAGTATTCGTGGTCATGAAGGTCTTGATAACTCGTATAAACTGTAGAGCTACTCCGGTACTTTATCTCGGCTTGAGTTGAAAAAGAGAAGTGATACCGCTGAACAGAGCAGAACATTAAAACCTACCTGTTATACACCCGGATGTAAGATTCACTCACTCTAAGGCTTTCGGCCTTAAGGATCGAGAAAAACAGAAGATAAGAGAGACCAGCGAACAGCAGCGGTGCCAGAAATAGAAACGTTAGGACACATGGAACTGATATTTCCTGAAAACCACATATGATAGCCAAGAAATCTTGTGTTGCTTTCGATTCTGGGACCTAACGACTAAGACGAAGAAAACTATCCGCCCTGCAATATCTAGCAATCATCTTGCGGTGGGTGACGATGAAAAGAAATGAAGGCCAGAGGAAGGCGACGAGCTGGAGATGAAAGCAGAAGAATTATAGTGCGAAAGGAATAAGTAAACTCAAAGAAATGGTTTCCAAGCTTCAAGAGGCGTAGGGAGAAGCTATATCTATCTATCTATCTATCTATCTTTTTTTTTTTTTTTTTTTTTTTAACCCCCCTTATTTTTGTCCTCTTTCTCTCCTTTTACGATCCCTTTTGATCGAAC
>NW_021835965.1:35000-55000 GCF_006345805.1 Octopus sinensis | reverse complement strand
ATATATATAGATATATTATATATATACATACATACATATACATATATACACACACATATATATACCCGTTCTCGTTCTGCGTTTTTTCCCTCTTAATCCTTTCTGTCAAACAGCGTAGGTTCAAAACGTAAAAGACTTTCTATGTTTCCCGAGCGTTAAACAAATACACCTCCTTGTTGTTCCTACACCTCTCTTCTATATATATATATATATATATATATATATATATATATATATAATATATATATATATATATATATAATATATATATGAATGCATATATGTATGCATGTATATATGAATGTATGTGTATAACAGATATCCACATAGTTTTCATCTACGAAGTTTCTCTTACCAGTATTGATTGGTAAGTGAGAGTTATATCAGAAGGCATCCAAAGATCGACGCATTGGTATCAAACCCAGAACAATGTCTTCGTGAAGCACACTATACAACTCGTCAGCAATGGCATAAATGACTAAACTTGTAGTAATATTTAGAGCAGGTGTATACCCACCTGTATTATTCTGTGGAGTAACGCGGATCGGACATACGCAGGACATCCTTAATACCAGATACAAGCAGCCTTAAAACATGATACAACCAACATATGCATTCATTTAATTCCGGAAGTATAATGAATTCCACCTCTCTACTTAAATACTTCGTACATTTAAAGCAGAAACGAAATGTTATTTCCTTTTTTTTTTCTGTATTATATAATAGAACATCAACAGAGGAAGACAATATATCTTTTTTCTACATGAGAAATTCCATAATGTGGTAGAAAAACACAGATTACTCTTTACTATTTACTCTTTTACTCAATTACTTGCTTCGGTCATTTGACTGTGGCCATGCTGAAGCACCGCCTCTAGTCGAGGAAATCGACCCCAAGACTTATTCTTTGGAAGCCTAGTACTTATTCTATCGGTCTCTTTTGCCGAACCGCTAAGTGACGGGGACATAAACACACCAGCATCGGTTGACAAGCGATGTTGGAGGTGGACAAACAGACACACAAACACACGCACAAATATATACATATACATATATACGACGGGCTTCTTTCAGTTTCCGTCTACCAAATCCACTCACAAGGCTTTGGTCGGCCCGAGGCTATAGTAGAGGACACTTGCCCAAGGTGCCACGCAGTGGGACTGAACCCGGGACCATGTGGTTGGTAAGCAAGCTACTTACCACACAGCCACTCCTGCGCCTGAATAAACAATCCAAAAGTTTCTCGTCGTTGTCCGAAAATTAATTTTTTATTGTAGTTATTCAAAACCCGGAGAGGATATCGTAATTCTTATTGTAAGTATTGAAAATCCAGATGGAGCAGCTTCTCGTGTAATATTTCCTTCGACTGAATCTAATTCCATTTCCATAGTGTCTATTTCCGCCTGCTGGCTAGCTGTAATCATTCTTTCTACAACTGACTCCGAAGAAACTCAAGTCAATTGGGGTCCTCTATGTGACAACACCAAGATCGCATCCTTTCTCATCTTGTCGCTTGAAAGATTACGAGTCGCGATAACCTTCAATTAGAGATCGAGTGAATCACAAGCATATACTTGCATGTATATATGTATGAATGTCTGTCTGTCTGTCTGTATATATGTATGTCATTATTCAGTTTATTTCAAGATATTTTGCCAATAGAGAAAGAATCGGTTTCTAACCTAGATCCAAGGCTCATTCATTGGAATTTCAAGGAGGGTACACTTGTCTGTCTGTATTTCTGTCTCTCTCTCTGTATGTATGTGCAGATTTGTATGTTTTATGTAAGTATTCTCATGCATATAGTTGCATATCTCATATATATTTAAATGATAAAATCCTTGAAATGTTCGAGATTTTTACAGTTCCAGTGATGGAATGTATTTGTAGTCTTCAAATTACCATTCTCCTTTCTGGTTTTTAGAAGCCTAATTTCTCAAGATTGATATCTAGGCAGTGTGTTACATTTCACAGGCCCCCAATAATTACAGGTATGGACCTGAACTTGTAATCTGGATAGAGTAACTGCAGATTTCTCAATAGTTCAGTATAGGTAGTCTCTTTTTCACTGATATTCTGCTTTATGTTAACATCCGCTGGGTAGCCAATTTACACAACTGTGTACAGTTTCTCTTCTCTATCCCAAATCACTATATCTGTTCTGTTGTGCTTACATTCCATTGAGGTCTTCACTTGTACATTCCACCAGTATTACTTTTTATTATGAGTAGCTATGGCTTTTACCATATTGTGGGTTCTTATTTCTTTGTCCTCGGGAATATCTTTGCGACGGATTTCATCATAGTTTCCTAGCTGCAACGCCATGTCTCATCAGTAGATGACATATATGTATGTATGTATGTATGTATGTATGTATGTATGTATGTATGTATGTATGTATGTATGTATGTATGCATGCATGCATGCATGCATGCATGTATGTATGTATGTATGTATGTATGTATGTATGTATGTATGTATGTCAGTATCCAATCTTGCCAATAGAAAAAGAGTCCGTTTCTAACCTAGACCCAAGTCTGTTTCATTGGATTTTCAACATCAACAGGGTATTATTGCATGCACATGTGTATATGTACAGTATTTGGAGCCAGTGCATGTTCAGATTTATTTTGTTTTATCTGTGTATTCTCATGCATATTGTTGAATATCTAGATACGCGTATATATACTTAAATGATAAATTTCTGGAACGTTTTCCAGATTCTTACAGTACCTGTGGTGTATGTATGTATGTATGTATGTATGTATGTATGTATGTATGTATGTATGTATGTATGTATGCATGCATGCATGCATGTATGTATGTATGTATGTATGTATGTATGTATGTATGTATGTATTATGTATGTATGTATGTATGTATGTATGTATGTGTGTATAAATGTATGTATGTATGCATGCATTCATGCATCCATGCCTGCTTGCCTGTCTGCGTATCTATGTATGTAATTATGTATGTATATATGTATGACTACTTTTCAGCCATATGTAATAATTTGTGACTTGCAGTTTGTGTTAAGACTGATTGCAAGTCTAAACTAATCAGACGTAGCTTAGTTAATCATGCTACAAACGGCACCAGGTAAGCCATATATATCCCTACACCTGTGTGTCCGGAGTATTCTTTAATAAATCCATGACATTGAATGGCAAAAGTTAAGTTCTGAGATGCATAAGCGACGATGATTGTCTAACTTTGTAAGTTGTGTTGAAAATATAATGAATATAACTACCGCAGATAGCACGACCACAAGTTTTAACTTATGATATTGTATTTTTCAGTTGATAATTAGGCGTTGGTTAGTAATATTTAAAAAAAAAGTTGGTCGTCCATTAGTTTCTACGACTTTTGTGTTTCGAGTGTTATTTTCATTCTCAAGGATTTCCTAATATACTGGTGACCGAATGTTGTATGCTACTGTAATATTTTGAGTTGAATGTTTAATACACAAGGCAATGCATTGAGAATATCTGAAGTACTTTTTGTCCATTGCAATTGCTGAATAACTATTGCTTTAGCAGGCTATATACCGCTATCAATTAATGTTGCTGTAAGCTATCTTTAGAGCAATAGTTTCTGTACTTCTTGAAATCGTTTAACCAAAGTTTTTAAAGTGGACGCATTTGTGCAGACTTTTCTTATCAAATAAAATTGCATATTTCTTCTTGTGTGTTTATAACGGTGAGATGTAAATAACAAATATTGCTTTGTGTTTGGTTGCTTGAAGTAAATATCGGTGTCGATATCCGTGTTTCTTCTAATAATAGCAATTTTCCAAGGTGGTAGTCGGTGTTTATTATACTCCGGTGTGAGTTGAATACTATTATTTCTACTATATATATTAATTAAATATTTTTTCAACTTACCAGATTGATCGAGACAATGTATTCCCAAGATATAGCTACTATATATCATTTCCAGTTGCTCAATACATATTTATGAAAGTTGTCACCAGATCTTAATCTGGATTGTCCTTGTATATAGACTTATAAGTACACCATGACTAAATTGTTACCATAGTGGACCTAGATATTTTCCCATCAATAATACCTTAGAAATCAAAATAATTGTTTTGTATGTCGAAATTTATTCCTTTAATGAGGATTGTTTTCTCTATTTCTTCTGGTACTTTGTGATAAATTATTTTCCATCTAGAATTCTATGACCATTTATTTCTATATTACTACATAAACTGAAGCAATGAGCATCTCTTTAGTTGCTTCTTTTTTCTGGAAACGGTTTAACAAGTCTGAGTCATCTGTTAAGAAAATCGGTATAAGTTTCAGAATAAGTTTCAAAAGTACATCAAAAATAGTTCATGAATCTGTATGCTTCAGAAAACGGACCAGCTACAAATGAAAAGCTAGTACTAGTCTAACATTTAGTTTCTAGGGTTTATATTTCGTACATTTGATTCATTATTATTTGATCTGAATATTGGCATGTATTTAGCAATCCTAGAGAAATGAAAGACAACGTATTTCCTGGCAGGATTTGAATCCAAAGCACAGAGACACAAGACAAATACCGAATGTCCGATGCTCTCACGATTCTACTAGTTAGTATAATATAAATACTTGTACATATGCATGCGTGTAAAATAAATTTGTAGATATGTAAGTACACACACATATCTATACATATATTAACATATACATACGTATATATATATATATATTTATATGTAGAGGGTTGAAAAGGAACACACGAGTTGATATGTATAAGGAAAAAAGTCAAGGTAGAAAATGCTAAAATAATTTTATCATAAAAAAACATTTTAGTACCGGGCTCAGTTATTGAGACATTTTAAACTCTAAGTATGGAAAACAATTAAATTTTGGAAAAATTAAACGAAAAATTTTTTAAAAGAATATTTGCATAGTATTCAAATACGTTGGGCATTTTCCTTGTTTCTACCTCTCTCTCTCTTTCTCTCTCTTGCTTACTCTTGTGGGTTCGAGGTCGTTGTGAATTCTTCGCAGAGAAGAAGAAGAAGAAGAAGAAGAAGAAGAAGAAGAAGAAGAAGAAGAAGAAGAAGAAGAAGAAGAAGAAGAAGAAGAAGAAGAAGAAGAAGAAGAAGAAGAAGAAGAATGCGGGAGTGGTACGATACCGAATGTCCGATGCTCTCACGATTCTGCTAGTTAGTATAATATAATACTTATACTTATGCATGCGTGTAATATAAATATGTAGACATGGAAGAGTACACACACACATATAACAGTTCAAAACAAACAGTCTAAAGCAGTCAAAAATAAAAGAGAGATAGACAGCGCAGAGAAAAAGAAGGAAAGAAGACAGTTCAAACCACAACAAATACACTTCCGGCCTCCGGTAATCCTGTTCGACATGTTTTCCACAAATTAGTACTCCATTCAGGTACTCCAGGTCCAGGAGCAGAAAAACAGAAAATATCCTCCACGGCTCGGCAAAAGAGACCGATAGAATAAGTACTGGGCTTACAAAGAATAAGTCCCGGGGTCGATTTGCTTGATTAAAGGCGGTGCTCCAGCATGGCCGCAGTCAAATGACTGAAACAAATAAAAGAGAGCAAAGAGAAAAGAGAGTCTTATCCCAACTGCAGGCAGACTAGAGTCCACAATCCAGTGAGGACTCCTTGCTTATAAAAAATATTACCACAAACAACAAATCCCCACTATACCCCCAAAACAAAAGCCTTACCTTACAGGTGGGCTACTTTTTCACCGGCTAGCCGGCAATCTCCTTCAGTGATACGCACAACACAACAACAGATGTGCTCACTCACAACAAACAACACATGCGCTGTGGGAAGTAAGCGAGCTACTTACCACACAGCCACTGCTGCACCTATATATATGTATGTATATACATATATATATATATACACATATACATATATGTATATATACATACACACACGTATATATATTATATATACATATATATATGTCTTTCAAACAACTTGCACATGCAAGTGCTACTAGTTAAAAGCTCCGTATACCGGAAGCCAGCAAGTGTATGGGGTCATCAGGAGAGAATGCGCGTCATTTCGGGGCCTACCTCTCGATGGCATCAATGCGTACCGGCCCCCCTCACTGATATGAGGCCCCGCTTGCTAGATCAGCTGGTTATGATCATGTATATATATATGTATATATACATATATATATACATGTACATATATATTTATATACATATATATATGTATACATATATACATGTACATATATATGTATATACATATATATATGTATATACATATATATAAATGGCGGTGCCCCAGCATGGCCACAGCTCATTAGCTGAAACTGGAAAAATCAAAATCAAAATCAAAATCATATGTATATATATATATATATATATATATATATATATACACAATATATATATATATATACACACATATATATATATATATGTGTGTGTGTGTGTACATACATATGTATATATCGACTAATTCCTTATTACCTTGGGAAAAGCTTCTTCTGCTGGTTAAACAGTAATTTAATAAAAATGTGTAATGGACCAACATTTCACAAACCGTTTACTTATTATATAGTAGTTGTAAGAGTTAAATTTTGTTTCGTTAGACAGTAAACTTACTCTGAAATAAACAAAATACATTATTAAAAAAATTTACTAATAATAAATAAAAAGAAAGAACTTTGCCAACATAAATGTTGGTTATAAAACGGTATTAGCATAAAAATATTTTTAGTATCGTTATAAAAGAAAGTAATTTGAAAGAAATTATAATTATACATTTTGTATTGAATTTTTTTTGTCTTCAAGGTAAGAAATTTATCGTTTGTTAGCATTTAATGCAAACAGGTTGTGCAGTTTTACACTTAATATCACACATTCTCTTCAATTACTGTTTATCTCCCAAAATAATCATGTTGGTTGAGGAAATAAGTATTACGTATTTATTACCAAAAATAATCAAAGACAATAAAAACTCTATTTATCGAGTTGCCATTTTTTATTCCTGTACAATATTGATTAAACATCTGCCGAATTTATCGTAAATTAAATTTTGCTTTTAAATACGATGTAAGTAGTATCGTAAGATAAGTGACATTTTTTCAAACTTAAGTAAATGGTCTTATAATTCTAACATTGATAAATACATTTCTTATATGTCCTTACTAAAATCTCATTATCTTTACATTTCTCATGAGGGCCATTTGTCAACTGAATATTTCAGCAGGGTCAAACATTGGGAAAATATCAATTTGTTCCTTTAGGAATAAAATGTCATCAGTTTCACCAAAATTTGAAATATTCTATATGTAGTAAAGAGAGGTAAATTATTTGAAGTAATTCACCTTAATTGTTGAATAAACGAGTTTCAAAAATGGTCGATCCCTCGGGATGTATGGTATGTACTAATAAATGGTGAATAAAAGAAACTAATGATTTGTAGGAGTAGCACTGTCTATTTCCTTTTCATGTTGCATGAAATACAAAAGAATTTATATAATCATAGAAGTGTTTTCTATTCTTGTAAAGATACTCTTTACTCTTACTCTTTTACTTGTTTCAGTCATTTGACTGCGGCCATGCTGGAGCACCGCCTCTAGTCGAGCAAATCGACCCCGGGACTTATTCTTTGTAAGCCCAGTACTTATTCTATCGGTCTCTTTTGCCGAACCGCTAAGTGACGGGGACGTATACACACCAGCATCGGTTGTCAAGCAATGCTAGGGGGACAAACAGAGACACACAAACACACACATACACATACACATACATATATATATATATACATATATACGACAGGCTTCTTTCAGTTTCCGTCTACCAAATCCACTCACAAGGCATTGGTCGGCCCAGGGCTATAGCAGAAGACACTTGCCCAAGATGCCACGCAGTGGGACTGAACCCAGAACCATGTGGTTGGTTAGCAAGCTACTTACCACACAGCCACTCCTGCGCCTACTCTGAATGAACATTCAATATTTTGATTGACAACGATCACGTTTTATTTAGAACTTTACGACAGGTACTGTCGATGTAAGGAGAACAGCTTACACACATATATACATGTTATACTTGTTTACAGCTTGTAAGTGAAAGAAGAAAACAGTGCTCAATATTCTATTCTACTCTAGGCACAAGGCCCGAAATTTGGGGGAAGAGGGCCAGTCGATTAGATCGACCCCAGTGCGTAACTGGTACTTAAGTTATCGACCCCGAATGGATGAAAGGCAAAGCCAACCTCGGCGGAATTTGAACTCAGAACGTAAAGACAGACGAAATACCTATTTCTTTACTACCCACAAGGGACTAAACACAGGGAGGACAAACAAGGACAGACAGACGGATTAAGTCGATTATATCGACCCCAGCGCGTAACTGGGCTAAACACAGAGGAGACATTCGGTATCGAGGCGTTAGTCGAACTCTCTTAGTTTCACTCGGAGTAGGATAGCAATTAGTCATCTACTAAATAGAGCTCGTTTGGTGCCTGAGACAGGTTTATCTCCCGGATTGGGGATTACGACATATGCTGTAATTAGAAGTGTGTGAAGAACGTAATGTTAAGGGAAAGAGTGAGAACCGGTGAGAACCGGTTCGGCAAAAGTGACCGATAGAATAAGTACTAGGCTTACAAAGAATAAGTCGTGGGGTCGATTTGCTCAACTAAAGGCGGTGCTCCAGCATAGCTGCAGTCAAATGACTGAAACAAGTAAAAGAGTAATGCGAGAGAGAGTACATACCTATGAATCCGTATGCATGCAATAAGTACACCTACACGCTAGCAGCCGAATGTATACGGACGCATATTTGTAGAATGATAACCACCTCCCAGACATTTATCCATCCGTGTCACGGAGTATAAAAGCGTAGTTTGTGCAACAATCAAAATCACCAGATTATTTTCCTACAGATCGTAATATATCGTTAGACTAAGGGACTTTTGGCCCACATTGTACGAATGAAAATATGGCACACTCCGTCGCTTACAACGACAAGGGTTCCAGCCGATCGGAACAACCTGCTCGTGAAATTAACGTGCAAGTGGCCGAGCACTCCACAGACACGCGTACCCTTAATGTAGTTCTCGCGGAGATTCAGCGTGACACAGTGTGACAAGGCCGGCCCTTTGAAATACGTGTACAACAGAAACAGGAAAAGTGAGAGGAAGTTGGGGTGAAAGATTACAGCAGAGTTCGCCACCACCCCCTACCGGAACATCGCGGAGCTTTAGGTATTTTCGCTCAATAAACACTCACAACACCGGGTCTGGGAATCGAAACCGAGATCCTACGACCGCGATTCCGCTGCCCTAACCACTGGGTCATGCGCCTCCACACGAATGAGAATATGTAATAAAGATAACAGAAATACAATCGAAAATACGAATAATAGCATTTTTTAACACGTATTCCCTATAACGCCCTTACATAAACACAGGATGGGCGGCATGGTTTATCTAGAATTTTAAAAATGATTCGAAACCTGTTATTGCATTGATTATAATCAAACATAGCTTTTAAAAGTAAGCAAAGATTACTTAAGAGGAGCTATGATTGGTAAAATAAGTGAATGCCTAGAAAATAAAAGACGTGCGTATAGAATAAATATAAAATCACATATCAGATCTTTTCGGTTTGAACGGCAGTTTTTAACATAATTTCTAGCTAACTAAAAAATTTTAAACTTCGTTTACTGGTAGAATGTGTTTATAAAACATTTTTTTCTCTTGGCTTTATTGAGAAAATTCAATAGTTTGTAAGATATTTGTTGTTTTTTTTCTTCAATTTCTGCAATTTCAACCAATCAATGACGTGTATTTGAGGTGAAAACATTCTGTGCCGTATGAATATGTCCCTCGTTTAAGAAACAGATTGGATTTATTTACATTTGTGAAGAAAAAAGATATCTTCCCCCACCCTAACCCTAACCCTAACTAACCCTAACCCTAAAACAGATTGAAATGCAATAGATCGATACTAGGGTCATAATTATGGGTGACAATTTCATATGACACCGCTAGAAAAAACTGCCGTTCAAACCGAAAAGATCTCACATATCTTTTGTAGTTTACTAGCTTCAGTCATTCGACTCCGGCCATGCTAGGGCACCAACCTGAAAGATTTTAGTCAAACAAATCGACCCCAGTATTATTTTGTCGATTCGCGTACTTCTTCTATCGGTATCTTTTGTCGAAGCTGCTAAGTTACTACAGGGGTGTTAGAAAATCAACGTCAGTTGTCAAGCGCTGGTGGGCATAGAACACAAACACTAGGACACACCCACACAAATCTATCTGTATGTATATATATATATATATAAATTAATAAATAAATAAAACATATGCATATATACATACATATATGTACGTACCTACCTCTACATGTATATATACATGCATATATGGGTACAGGAGACCAAAAAAACGTCGAACACAATGAGAAACGAAAACATAAACACAAAACCAAGGAAATGGACATTTTTTTAAAACAACGAAAAAATAGAGTACAGGATATACAAAACAAGGAAAATTCCCCTTCTTCAGTCGCCTTAATTTCATCTACTCCACGTTTCGAAGGTCATCGAAACGTGGAGTAAATGAAATTAAAGCGACTGAAGAAGGTAACTTTCTAGGTGCAATCCCGTGGTTATTCATGACCGAAGGGGGGTCACCCATATGTATATATATATATATATATATATATATATATATATATATGACGGGCTTCCAAACAGTTACCACCGACTAAATTCACTCACAAGACATTGTTCGGGCAGGAGCTATAGTGGAAATCCCTTGCCCAAGGTAGCATGCAGAACCCTAAACGATATGGTTGCAAAGTGAGCTTCTCACCGAAAGATAGATATTTTCTACCGATAGATAGATATTTTCAAAGTAGCTAAACAACACTTTATTGTAGACACTTGGTGAGATATTGATTAAAAATGGACAAGAATTTATGCACAGAAAAATAACAATTTTTAAATTAAAGCTTTAATAAAAACAATTTATTAATACAAGATGCAAATAAATGTGTTGTAGGAAAAGTATTCATGTATTTTAGAAAATACTTTATGTGTATGGTCGTATTTGTAAAGCCAATGATATAATGTGTGTATTATGTATAATAGCATTATGCGTAGGCGCAGGTGTGGGTGTGTGGTCAGAAGCTTGCTTCCTAACCACATGGTTCCGAGTTCAGTCTTACTCCGTGACGCGTGTGTTCTACTATAGCCTCGTTTCGACCAAAGCCTTGTGAGTGGATTTGGTAGACAGAAACAGAAAGAAGCCCGTCGTGTATATATATTTCTCTATATTATGCATGTATATATATATATATATATATATATATATATATATATATATGTATATATGTATGTGTGTGTGTGTATTTACGTCCCTGTAACTTAGCAGTTCAGCAAAAGAGAATAAGAACTACGCTTACAAATAAATAAATCCTGGGGGTCGATTTCTTCGACTATAAAACCCTTTGAGGCGGTGTTCCAGCATGACCGGAGTCAAATGACTGAAGCAAGTGAACGAATATGATTATGAATTAATGTTCTACTTGGTATCCATGCGTAGAATGAACGGGAAAATATTGCCGAAGAAAATAGAAAGAAGAACGTATCATTTACGGTTGAATCTAACGGAACAGTGAATACAGAGAATGGATTTCTTTCATCCAGTTTTACGTGTCCTGTTATTTAAGATAACTTCAAATGTGAGTGTGTGACTGGAAAAGCGACCAGTTCTGTTACGTGTATTGCTGTAACGGTTCCAGCTGAAAAGATTAACGACAAATTGCCGCGCTTTATCTGTAACCGAGAACGAAGAGAGCTAAAGCAGCCAGACAACTTCAGCTTGGAGTTATGTAACCAGACTATTGACAGAGTAGTATTATTTGTGATCGATTCAAATAAAATCTGTGGAAACTCTAAAATGTCACCTGTTGCCTGAAGGAACTGCTTCATAATTAAATGCCATAGAATATTAATTGCTATAACACTGGCAATTAGCAAATCTGTTTAAGGCATACAGACGATCGTAAATACTGGTGTCAATTCATCACCCTTTTTTGTTCTCTTTCGTTCTCTTTCGCTCTCTTTCCCTGTCAGAATTGGTCGTGTTGCATTGTGAGAAGGACGTGAAGGGAACCTGCAAAATATTCATCCCCTCAAGAACTGTTATTTCCATTCCATCTGTGCAAGAGTTGTTCACCGAGGATTTAGCAAATTTATAACACACTGTGATGATGGGTTATGTTGTGAAAGCAAAAAAGATACCGAAACTGGCTGAATCGTTAGCACGTCGGACAAAATGCTTAGCAGCATTTCGTCTGTCTTTACGTTCTGAGTTCAAATCCCACAGAGGTCAACTTTATCTTTCATCCTTTCAGGGTTGATAAAATACGTACCAGTTGAGCACAAAAATCGATTTGATCGACTTACATCCCTCCCTCGAAATTTCTGGCATTATGCCAAAATTTGAAACCAATGTTGTGAAAATAAAATAGTCAAATACTTTTTCCTGTAGACATAAACTACTAAGAATTACTTTATGTTATAAGTTCAAGTCCCGCGAGTGAAAAACTTTGTCTTTTTATCAATCCTCAAAGGACGATTTCTTTCGAGGTTTCTTTAATTTTTTATTTGTTTTACTTTTTTCTTTCTTTCTGGTGCACTTGAAATATTTTGTCAAACAAATCGACCCCCATTTCTTGTTTATTAAAGTCAGGTACTTATTCTACGGATACCTTTTGTCGAACTGCTAAATTACGGGTGCTTAAACAAACTTACATCGGTTGCCAAGCAATAGTAATGGTGGGGTAACTAATACAAGCACAATGACATGCACAGGCTTTCGCACAGTTTCCGTCAACCGATTTCCTTCAAAAGGCATCGGTTGTAAACACTTGCCCCTTGGTTGAAACGCGATTTTCTTAAGCACACGCTCATGCCGTACTTGAGTTAAAACTTATTCCTCCTTTCAAAACTGCTACCCTCCTGTCTAAATTAGAAACGATTTGTAACAGCTCAAAAATATCACGGGGGAACTGAGGTGTTGAGTACCATAGTGTAATCAAGGAATGAAGAAATCATCAGTTGAGGGCGACATTTTTCGCATCATATTTGAAACTGTTCCCTGATGTAGTCCTTACAAAAAATCCCATTAATAATGCGGTTTAAGAATTACAATGAAAATAGTAATTTAATATACTGTTAAGTGCTGTCGCTGCTATCGTGTAGAGCTACAAATTATATCAGATGTTACATTTTGGAGATTTTCGCATTCTGATAAAGGACGAAAATCACTCAAAGATTATTGGTGATATTGACAGAGACAAGATGAAAATTCATGAGCAGCCAAGGTTAATGGAGACAAGGAATCTTGGTTCGCCATTGTGTAATTCAATTCAGTTGCTGTCTCTTGAAAACGAAGCATCTAACGAGTTGCATAAATGATTCTCATATCGCTAGTATATTTATTGCCGTGTTTGAATTCAGCTCAAAACGACGTCAGTTAGCCAAGAAATGTTTGGAAGACATATTAAGTTATAAACGACTTTATCTCTGGGTCCAGACTGTTAGTTCGTAAGCAGACACTTTATGGTTTTTATTAGAAAATTTTGTTGATAACGAGTATGTTGCTTTACACTTTTTACCTCAATATGCTGACACACTTTGATGTATCATTTTTTATCACGCCTCTCAAGTGAAAAATCTTTATTGCATAGACTGCTAAAATCTTCGATAATTAACTGTTCAGTTTTCTTTCTTCTATTTATGTTATTATACCATTAAGTAGAGAGATCGCCATTTTCCAGCACTTAAAATATAATTTGTTATCGATTTGTCTATGGATACTGATAAGCACTCTGTTTATGATATTATCATCTAGTATTCGATTATTTCCTCATATTTCAACAAACTGGGGAAACATTTATATTGTAAAATCTTACTTCGGACGTAATTAAATTTGTAGTTCTCTCACTTTCGAACGTTACAATTTCATTCTATATGCATATTCGTGATTATGACTCAATATTCGCACTCGGTATTGTTACTGATTAACAATTTTAGCATTGTAAGAACTGGTATATGATTAAGTCATTCCAAAGTGTGACAATTCCATTTTTGCAGACATTGTAGCTGAGACTACGCTAGCTTATAATGTTATTTTAATTCTCTAAATTGTATGGTGTAGTTTGAGAGTGATTAACTTGCAGTTCCTCGCAGGTCGATGCGTCGAGACTCGTTCGGTATATATTTTCACCGCCAAATACTTAAATTTTCTTCCATGCATTTTATGTGATTTTAATATTTTCGATATAGCTTTACCTAGAATCTATCTATCTATCTATCTATCTATCTATCTATCTATCTATCTATCTATCTATCTATCTATCTATCTATCTATCTATCTATCTATCTATCTATCTATCTGTCTATCTATCTATCTATCTATCTATCTATCTATCTATCTATCTATCTATCTATCTATCTATCTATCTATCTATATATATATATGTATGTATATGCATGTATGTAGGTATGTACATATTTATGTACATGTGTGTATGTATGAACATATGTATGTATATATATATACGTATGTGAATATATTTACGCATATGTATATAAATATATGAATAAATATACGTATATATATATGTACGTATATATATATATAAATATATATATATACGTATATATATATATACATATGTACGTATATATATATATATATATATATGTATATATATATATATATAATACGTATATATATGAATATATGTACGTATTATTATTTGATTGAACGCCACGCATCTATTTCCAAGTAAGTTTATCTTAACCTTTTTGATGCGACTCTACGCTATACTGTTTTCTCCTCCTATCCTTTCTCTCTCATCTATTCTCTAATTCCCCCTTTTCTCCCCTTCACGGCTTTATACCTGTCTCTCTCTTTCTCTCCTCTCTTTCTCCTTTACTCTCTCTCGTTGCTCACACGTGACCATCGTCCAACTTACTTTTCCTCAAGTGATCATCTTTCTTTTCTTTCAGAGCTGTCCTAGTGACTGGAGTATCCTATCACTCTCTTCTGTCTTTTCTCTTGTCAAAGAAAATATTTCTCCATGTTTTTCTTCGTTCGGTTTCTTGTATGTCTCCACTGTCCTGTTTTTGTTCCCAACATTGACCCTCGATAAATCCCAAATTTTAATTTGGTACTTATGGGAGTAACTGTCTTCGATGACTCATATTGTCGTTCAATGTCGAAATGAGGAGTAGATAAACAGCCGACAACTGATGAAAGTTCGTTCTTTATATTACTTTCCATTTGTTGGTCTCGATGTTTGCGTATTGAACTCATTTATTTTCGTGTTTCATATTTCATGTTGTTTACGGTCGGTGACGTCCTGCACCTTTATATGTATATATATATATATATACATATATACATATATATATATATATATATATATATATATATATATATATTATATATATATATACATATATCTAAAATTAATATATTATTAATATTATTATATGAATATATATACGCATATATATGTATATATATATATATATATATATAAATATCTATCTCTCTCTCTCTCCCCCCCTCTCTCTCTCTCTATATATATATATATATATAAGAGAGTATTGTATACACACACACACACACATATATATATATGCATATATATATACACACATACATACTAAATTATCTTTTTGCATGTATTCTTTCTGCATGGTTTTGAAATAACACGGTCCAGCAAAAAGAACCGATCAATTTACTTTACCACGGTTTAAACATCTGTCCTTGAGTCACCACCGAATTTAATGGAAGTTGCAAGTAAACGATCAAGCAACATGAATTAGTTATAATATACAAAACGCCGAAACTCTACGTAACATGATTAAGTAACAATTTACCAAAGTAAAATAGAATCCAATCTATTTTTTCCGTATTGTGATCCCCCACTCTCCGGTGTGGGTAGAACCTATGCACTGTACATACCTCTGGCTTCGTGTAAGCGCTCCATCGGACGACGGCAGTCGTTTGTATCGGATCTTATACGAAAGACGTGGCGTGTGTTTCATCCTCTGCTCTATTTTTATTTGCGATTGTGATAGTGATAATGTACCCCAAAATGTCGGTTGATACATCGAAGAAAATTAAAAGAGCATCAATTTCTTTGGAGACCAAGATCAATATTTTGGATCGTCTTCGTAACGGGCGAAATTGCAGCGTCCTCGAGTAGCGCTTTCTGCCTGAACGAAGCTACGATGAAAACGAGCAAAAGGAATGATGCTGCTATTAGAAGATCTGTAGCTTCTGGAACAAAATTATCTGCCAAGTTACCGTCATATACAAGAGACATGATCCAAGAAAAAAATGGGGAAAGCTTTATGGATAGAAGAAAACAATAAAAAAGGATACCAGTAGATGGTAAAACCATAAAACAGATAGCATTACTATTTTACAGTCATCAAGTGCGTTACGTCTGTCTTGTGATAAAAAGAAGAAAGTACGGCATGGCTTATAAAATTCCCCGAAAGACACGCACTGCATAATATGAAAATGAGAAGTGAAATTTCATCGGCAGACAAGACTGCTGCCGAAGAATTTCTAAAACTAAACTAGCCAAGATAATTGAAGAGGGCGGTTCCATTTCAGACCAAGTTTTCAACACAGACCAAACTGGTCACTTTTGAAAGAAAAAATAATGCCAAATAGAAGATATACTGCAAAATTAGAGAAAAGTGCCGGTGGTTTTAAGGCAGCTAAAGGCCGTGTAACGTTCTTGTTATGTAGCAGCGCTTCAGGTGATTGTTAAAACCATTATTAATTAATTGATCTGTTCGTAATCTACCCCCTACAAGCCCTTCTCGTCCTGGACAGTGCACTTGCTAACCCCCGCTAATCTCGAAGACGACATCCTCGAAGAGTTCAAGTTTATAATGTTTTTCTACCTTCCACGCAGCACCACCCATATCCTGCAGCCCATGGAATGGCAGGTGATTTCTAATTTCGAGAAGCTCTTCACCAGGCACCTGTTCCGCTGCTGGTTTGAGGTGATGGAGAGCACAAACCTCACTCTTCGAGAGTTCTTGAAGGACCACTATAACATCGTGATGTGTCTCAGAATTATCGATATGGCCCAGCAGGGTGTTACAAAGAGGACCTTGATCTTTGTGTGAAAGGAGCTGTAGCCTGAGGTTGTGTCTGAAACGGACTTTGAAGGACTCGAACCCGAAGAGGTAGTGGTGGAGGAGATTGTACCCTCAGCAAGTCCATGGACCTGGACATGGATGAAGGTGACATCAACGAGCTCATCGAGCAGCACTCCGAGGAGCTGACAATGGAGAAGCTAAAAGAGTTACAGACGCAGCAACACACGGATGTTTTGCAGGAAATAGGTGACGTTGATGAGGCAGAGGAGGTTATGTCTAAAAATGCAATTAAAGAAATGGAAATGTGGGAGAAACATTCATACATTATTCGAAAGAAACACACAGAAAAAGATGCAACTGGGTGTGCGACGGCGCTATTTAATGAAACTTGACTAACTCATTTGAGAAACATTCTGAAAGAGAGGATGAAATAGACCTCATTGGACAGGCTTTTATCGAAAACTCCTGCAGATGAAAGTGAGAAAAGCGTGGCAAAAAGGGCAAAAAGGGCAAAAATCAGCAAATAAGATTCAGTTATTCAGTTCAGCCTTTCTCCTCCACTTCCGTCAGCATCCTCAAGCCGTCTGATTTCTAAGCTAAATGTTGTACATTATACTTAATAAAAACAGTTTATTGTAGTACATTCTATTGTATTGTGTTTTTTTTATACAATATTCGTTATATTTAAGTACATTTTCCTTATTTAAAAACGTGTAACAAAATAATTGCGGTGTTATATATATATATATATATATATATATATATATATATATATATGCATATACATATATATATATGTATGTGTGTGTGTGTATGTGTTTGTGTGTTTGTGTGTATGTATATGTATATATATATGTGTGTGAATATATACATATATATATATGTATATATATGTGTATAGATATGTATATATGTGTATATATATGTATATATATGTATTATGTGTATATATATGTATATAAATGTACATATATATGTATATATATGTATATATATGTATATATATATATATAAACTTTCTTCAATGGCTTAGTTCCAGTGTGGGTGTTAGAAACGTAGTTACTGGCGAACTCTTATTTGTTTTAGTTCTTTTTCCTTTCCCTCTGGACACATTTACGGACGTATAAATTTGCTGCATAAGAGTTGTTTGACCTCTTGACACCTGTCGTAGTTTAGTCGCTTCTTGGTGATATTCTTCTGTATGTTTACAATCTTTTACACATCATTATTACCTTTCCATCACTATTTTCGTCCCCTTCTCTTTCCTTCACTTTCCTTTATCTCCATTCACTTGTCATGTTAGCTTGATTTCAAAATTATTCATACAACTTCATTCACTAAGCGCATACATTCGTGTACGCCACGTGTATGCGTCAGTATTCTCTATTTGTATACGTGAATTAGTTTTGATATATCTTGTTGATGGTACAAATCTATAGAAATTGCTTTTTGTTATGTAGATTAAATTTCACTCCTGTCGTGTAAAAAAGATGGGAGTGCAAATATTAATATCGAAAAATTCTAGATAAAAATCAAACCAATACGCATATTGTTGTGTAAATTCACACTCTATGTATGTATAATTAATGTGTGTTCATACGCACAATACATATATGTATATATAGATAGATAAGCCAAACCTCTATGTATATATATATATATATATATATAGTTGAAATGTGTAGAAAAACAAAGGACGAAGACAGGTGTATTAACAACAAGCAAGTGTATTAGTTTGACGGTCGGGAAAAACGAACAAGCCTTTACGTTTCGAGCCTACGGTCTTCAGCAGAAATTAATAAAAGAAAATAAGCAGAGAGAGAATGAAAAAAATTTGTGAAGTTCAGCAGTCCAACATGGCAAATATATATATATATAACTGGCTATAATGAGGTTGGGTAGTGGAAGGCCTCAAATCAAGATGTTAATTACCAGTTAAAGGGGCAAGGCGCTAATAAAACCAATGATGATAATACAGAGGAAATTTTATCATGGGGTACTACAGATGATTCATTTAAACAATATTGTTGTGTTGTATAAAGATAAAATTTAAGGTTATCATCAAAAATATCACAATCAAAAAGATAAATTTTGATTAATTTTGAATATATACCAAAATGTTCAACAATAGAGAGAAAATAAAAATTACATAGAGTTAGTTTAATATTAATTCATATACTTAATTATTTACTTATTAGATGGTATTTATAAAGACTGATCACTGGTGTTTACTAAAAGAATACTGGGGCGATAGAACATGCTAACTATAAGGGCTAAACACAGAGGGGCAAACAAGGACAGACAAACGAATTAAGTCGATTACATCGACCCCAGTGCGTAACTGGTTCTTAATTTATCGACCCCGAAAGGATGAAAGGCAAAGTCGACCTCGGCGAAATTTGAACTCAGAACGTAACGGCAGACGAAATACGGCTACGCATTTCGCCCGGCGTGCATGCTAACTACATATTAATAATAAGTTAAGAGGTATATTATAAGTTGTGAGGTTACCGGTTCTATTATATACAAGTTAATATAAATTTCAAGGGTAAAAAATTAGGAGGTCTACTTACATAAAGGCTATTATAAAATAATAATATGATCAGTAGGGTAGAACACCATAGAAAGGGTAAACAGTTTAATCCCTAAAACCATGATGAAGTATATATACCATATTATCAACAATAGAAAGAGAAGACTACATAAAATTAGTTTAATATTTTATCATTATACTTAATTATTTACTTATTAGGGTGGTAACTATAAAAATGATCTAAGTAATTACTAATGGACTACCTGGGCGATAAAACATACTAATTATATATTAATTA
>NW_021835965.1:0-30000 GCF_006345805.1 Octopus sinensis | reverse complement strand
ATACTGGATTATATTTTTGTTGATTTAATTATATTTGAAGTTTCTTTGTTAATTAATTACAATATCTCAAAAATCCCTTATACAATTTAATATATGCACTTAAAACAGCCTTAAGTAAAATACCGCTGTGTATACAGTTATGTGTATAGAAACGTGGTTTGTGCTAACTGCATTTTATCTCAGAGAAACTTTGGTGTCAAAAACAAACAAAACAAAAAAAGGCAACCGTGGTATTCATATCTGAGTAGACCGAATCAGGTTAAAACACTATCTGGCGATCCACCGTTGTTCTGGCGAAGCCCTATGTTTTCAACATATAAGCCTCCGAGCAGTTTCTTTCAGACAAAATATCACAGCCCGTGCCGTATACGCATTATAAACGTTATACACACTGGTAGCTTACTTACATCTCATTAGCCGCATTTGTAATTGGTTGTAATCATAACTATGTTTAATGCAGAAATCCAAAGAAATTTTCTCTTCCAACAAAAAAATTTACACTCAGGTTTTTCTTTTGAAACTCTGCCTATAATTCACATTTTGCTTGAGTATATTTTTATGAGCGGAATAAAGGAAGTATACTGCTGTGTTATATCAATCCAAAAATCAATATCAAAGTATTTACGAACTTAAAGTTGGATTAGCACAATAGTTTGAACATTTGATAAAATACTACATTCGGAGTTGAGTTCTAAAGCCACCGAAGTCAACTTCGTCTTTAATCCTACCATAAATCGATAAAAAATAAGTACCAGTACTACTATCGATATAAGAGATTATATTGTTTCCACAAAAGGTTATGAGCTTCTGTCATTTTACGAGTCGATGGTCCAGCTTTAATAGTTTGGTATTAATAATATCTATACAGAAATCGTATCACTTTTTCTCTGTATGGTTTTTCTTCGTATTTATCGTTGGTTATTGATAAAAAGATTAATGCGTTTCTGTCTAATAGTAGACTCGTGGAGGTCAATACGCGGCCCCTACCAACAATAGACTATCATTATTTTCCCAATTTTCTCTCAATATTTTGCATAAATTTGCTAAACGTATAACGGGCAGCAAAAGAAAATGGTGGCCATGACATATTTCTAAAACATCAGTAACAGACAGAATGACAACCTGTAACTTTTCTCGTTGGTCACATGACATATCATCTTCTGTATTCATTAAGTCACATAAGGAAATCAATATATTACACATGATCAGTGAGTGTATGTCTGTGTGTGTCTATGAATTTATAAAGCCAAATATATATATAACAATTACAGTTATACACAAACTAACACACACATATATACACTTATATGTACATAGATACATACATATATATATATATACATACATATATACATACATACATACAAATATATATATGAATATATATATATATGAATATATATATATATATATATATATACATACATAAGACGACATACATTTAACATTTGTATATGTATATGCATGTATATATATGTATATATCTATCTATATATCTATCTGCATATCTACCTATCACAGACACAGACACAGACATACACACATACACACATATATACATAATACATATATATATATATATATATATATATACATATATGCATGTATGTTCATATATATATTTGTATATATAACTATATCTATCTATCTATCTATCTATCTATCTATCTATCTATCTATCTATCTATCTATCTATCTATCTATCTATCTATCTGTATATATACATACATAAATACACACACACATATGGCTTTCAAGTTTTCTGCTGTCTCTTTCAGTATCAACGTCTGGCTTCTCTCTTCCCTATGCTCTCTCAGTAGCAGTCGTCTTCCCGATCTATTGCTCCACTCTCACTTATTCTCAGAGTAGCAAATATATGTCAAATCTCTCCCTCTATTTTCATCAAGCTACTTTTGTTCTCCGGTTCTTCCACTTTTAAGATTTCTGAAAAGAAATACATACACAAGGTATGTATCCAGGAAGTGCACTTTTCTTGATCACACGACCAGCTAGAATTACCAGCCAAATCCTCTCTACAGCTTAAAAAGACACACACACGCAAACACACACACACACCACACATACACACACACACACACACACACACACACACACACCACACACACACACACACACACACACACTGGATGGGGTCTGTAGGACGAAGCTGCTGATAAGAAAATAAAGACGGTACTTATTTTCTGCTTGTTCCAGCCATTGGACTACGTCCATGCTCGAGCATCATCTTGAAGGGCTTTTAGTCGAACCAATGGACCCCCAATATTTATTTAAGTTAATTACTTCTTCTGCGGTTAATTTTTCTTTCGGCAAACCGTTAATTTATGGGGACGTAAACAAGCCAATACTAGTTGTCTAAAGGAGTAGAGGACACAGATAGTTAGACACATACACTCATACACACACATACACCCTCACACACATTTATATACTTATACATACATACATGTATGTGTGTGTGCGTGCAGTATCATACGATGACATTCTGACGGTTTCTTATTTCTTTACAGCCCACGAGAGGCTACACACAGAGGGGACAAACAAGGACAGACAAACGGATTAAGTCAATTATATCGACCCCAGTGCGTAACTGGTACTTAATTTATCGACCCCGAAAAGATGAAAGGTAAAGTCGACCTCGGCGGAATTTGAACTCAGAACGTAGCGGCAGACGGAATACCACTAAGCATTTCGCCCGGCGTGCTAACGTTTTTGCCTACTAAATTCACTCACAAGGAAGGCATTCGTTTGCTCGGGGTTATAGCAAAAACAATTGCCCAAGGTGCCATACAGTGGGACATTTGCTTGCAAAGCGAGCTTTTTAATCACACAGGCATGTCAACGCCTATAGCATGGAGTTTAGTGATGGTTTTGAATATTCTGGAGCTAAACCAGCAGTGACATATCCCAAAATGGCAGCACTAAGATCAGCACACATAACCTAAAATTAGAAGCAAACGCAATGAACGGCTGCCATCTTGTAACAGATGTCAGCCAGACAAAATGGAAATGCATTGTTGGACTAAGAACAGAATTGAAGATGCCAATGTTGCTCTAAGTGGAAGGTGTATGGTTTAGTGGTTAGGGTGCTGGAATCATGATCGTAAGATTGTGGTTTCGATTCTTGGAGCGACTGCTAAAAATTAGTAATTCTATGTCGGCTCGGAGTCCCGTCTAGCTGGGGAATATATACGCTGGACCCCCCCCCCCCAGGAAACCGGCCCTCTGCTCCTTGCAGAGTAACGTGGACTAACCTAATATCTTCTTAATAAATGGGGTACGGTTCGTCTAATGACATAAAATGAGATTGTCAGGTATAAAATCATACATTATTTAACACCTGTAGTCAATATAACTTCATTACACTAGAGTTTATCTCGAATTTCTCTTCATGGCTAATGTTTGGTTGTGATGACAATCCGTAGCCATCTAGAGGTTGCTAGTGTCCATTTTCGGCTGAGTGGACTGAAATGTATTGAAATGAAGAGCCTTGCTCAACGACACAATGTACCGTCGGAGATAGCTATCAAATAGGAGTATATGAATAAAATATTCTAGACGTATTATTTCTTTTATTCTTTTTTAATTCTTTCATCATCACAATGCGGCCATAGGGGATCACCGCCTTGACGAATTTTAGTCGAAAAAATCGACTCCAGTACTTATTTTTATTTGAAGTTTAGTAGTATCAGTCGTTTTTTGCCACACCGCTAGGTGACAGGGACATGAACGCACCAACACAGTTTGTCAAGAGGTGGTGAGAGACAAACAGACACAAGGACACACACACGTAGATACGTATATGTATATGTCCGGCAGTCGCCATGATAGATCGATAGCCACTACACACAATTTTTTTCTCTTCTTGTTTCTTTCTGTGTTCCTTTCTGTGGAAGAGCGTAGGCTCGAAACGTAAAAGAGCGTTATACTAATACATCTGTTTGTTTTCTGCACCACCTGTCTTCGTCTTTTGTTTTTTTCGTGAATTCTCCCTATATATATATATATATATACGATCTGAAAAGGGAGGAAAAACAACAAATAGAAGTGTGTCTGTTGTGCTAAAAAGCCATTATTTAATTAATAAAACAAGGTGAGTAGGTTTACAGCTGTTTCTATGTACCAAAGTTGAGGTAAACAGGTGTTTACCTCGTTGCAAATGGTAGACGTCATCAGAACGAAGAAGGCAGAGATAGACAAAGAGGGGAATAGGGCAAAAGATAGAGGGAGAAATTGGAAAGGAAAAGTTCAATGATCGAACGTCTTACATTTTAGTCGTGTTCAAAGTTCATTAAAATAATTGTGGGGTAGTTCAATAATAGAGGATGGTTGAATCCGAAGTCACGTAGTTAGTTATTATCATTAACGAATTATAAGTTTAGCGAAACTTAGAGAATACAAATCTGCCTTTATGCAGACAAAAATATCATTTTAATATTTCTTATTGAGTGGAGGTGAATTGGTCATTAATATTAATAGCTATTCTGTTTCACAGAGCTGACAGTGCTTACTGTTAATAGCATAAGACGAAGCTTTTTCTAGGATACGCCATTCTAAACTATAGTTGATTTTTTTGTCTTTTAGTTCCCAAATGTAGCTACTAAGTCCTGTAGAGTTTGCTTTACTTCTATTTCTAAATGTAGATTGTTGGGAAATCTATCTAAGTATTATTTCATTTTTCGTGGCTCCTACATAAGATTTCGTGTGGCTATTTGTGAGTATGTCGCATTGGTATATTACGTTTTTTTTGTTATACACCTATTGGAGAATTGGTACTTATTACGGTATCTGCAACCACAAAAATTATTCGGTTTATCTGTGCTTATGTTGTGTTGAGGATGGGTAATTATTTATCAGGTTCGTGTTGTTTGCGGGTGGGCCAATAGGGACGAGATTAATTCCATTTGTTTTTTGACTGTTATGTTTTATGCTGGTATTTTTTCTAGTTTCGTAGAAAGCGTCTAGCTTATTATTGATGATCGAGGCTATGATGGTAGCTAGGTTACTAACAAGGATATGACCTACTCTAATTTTATTCTTAAAGATTCCTGAGTGTTTGTTATTTAAGTTCAAGCGCTTATCTATAAGTCTCATTATGGAGTGAACTATGTTAGATTTAGGCTGTATCGCGTAGGGGATTATTAACCAGATCTTATCGCTATTTCGTTTATTTTTAATATTATTATTTTTGGTGTAGAAGCTGTCCTCAGTATTTGTGTAGAGTGTAAAGTTGCTGTTATAATTATTATATTCTTTCTATAGTTACTTTTATTTTTATTATTCTTAGTGTGGGTTTTATTGGGGGTTATTTCTGTACGGTTTTTTAAAGTTATATGGCTTGGTGCTATCAATCTTCACTGGGGTTATATTAGCTCTTTGGGGTTCGTTGTTTGTATTTTTCTTCTTCTTCTTCTTCTTCTTCTTCTTCTTCTTCTTTTCTTCTTCTTCTTCTTCTTTCTTCTTCTTCTTTCTTCTTCTTCTTTTCTTCTTCTTTTTCTCTCTTCTTCTTCTCTTCTTCTTCTTCTTCTTCTTCTTCTTCTTCTTCTTCTTCGTTCTTCTTCTTCTTCTTCTTCATCTTCTTATCTTATCTTCTTATCTTCTTCTTCCTTCTTCTTCTTCTTCTTCTCTTATTAGTATTATTATTATTATCTTATTATTAGTATTATTATTATTGTTGTTATTGTTTTATTATTGTTGTTGTTGTTGTTGTTGTTGTTAGTCGTGTTAGTATTCTTAATTTTATTACTTTTTACATTTTTAGTATTATTTTTATTATCATTTTTAATGTTGTTAGTTATCTTAGTTTGAATCTGAGCATTATTTCTACAGCTTTTTTTTTGATATCATTGTTATTAATCTTATCTATGCTGTTCATATTGTTAATGTGGTTATTAGTTTCGACTGGAGTGTGGCTAGTGTTGTGATAATTGTCTTGGGCGTTATTGTTATTCCGGTTATTTGTATAGTGTTCTAAGTCTAGGTATTTAATTTTTTGTTCGTACCTTGCTTTTTCGAATGCGCTATTGTAGAAATCCTTATACTTATTGAAGATATCTAGGTTAGAGGAGAGGCGTAAAATTATTTTGCTAACGCTATGTACTAATCCTCTTTTAATAAAGTTTGGATGGTTTCTGGATGCGCTTATATGCACATATACATATATATATACGTATATATATATATATATATATATATATATATATATATGTACATATCTATTATATATATATATATATAATAATACACACCGTTATAAATATATATATATATATGCATATAAATATTAATACGCACACACCAGCAATGCATCCCGGCGTTGCCCAGTTGTTATGACCTACAGCCACATTGTATTATTTGTTCCTTTCTTATGGACAGAATCAACACAGCTGATATATATTGAAGTGGATTACTGGCGTAATTGAAGTTATTATTTGTTTAAAAGTGAAGAGGGGAGGGTACAATTTGTATAGGTTTGCATGAAAGTGCTTACTGTTTTTAAGAAGAATCACAAACTATTTATTGATTCATCGCATAAAAGGAGTTAATACGAATTTGTCCAGAAAACACATTACGTCGCCATCGTAATTTCTTAATTTGTAACTTTTCCCGAATTATTTGTTATCCACGTACAACAAACTAAACTAAACTCTTTCACTGTCGGTTGGTACAGCTACATACACATACTGAGACAGACACACACAAACATACATTCACGCACACCACAGACCTATCTCTGTCCCTCTGTCTGTCTGTCGCTGTCTTTAGATATGTGTGTGCGTGAGTGTGTGTTTGTTTGTGTGTGTGTGTATATATATATCAGTTGTTACAAAAATGAATGTATACTGACAGACACATATACCGTCAAACATATATATTTCTCATTCATCGGCCTAACGTACGTAACGAATGTGCAAACACACTCAAATAGAAAATGTGACGTCGTCGTCGTTATGATGGTGGTATAATATGTCATTTACAATAGGTGACTAAAAGAAAAATTATAAAGTTAAATTTTTGTAATAGAAATATGTAAGTGAAAATAAAGTTCATTTGCTAGCCGAAAGATTACTGAATCTTTTGATACCTCATACGTCAAAATCAGCATCTCAGTTTTCGAATGCATAAGGAACATACGCACTCACACATACACATACAAACTCTATTTTATGCATATAGATGTATATATGTAAATATGTATATACACACACACACACACGCATATATATATATATATATATAATTTCAACAATTGAGGGTAAAATTAATTATTAATTAATCAATTCATCACCAAGTATTCAGTATGCAAAGGACCCATTTAAGGCAAATTTCAATTATTACATTATATAAAAGGGCTTAGTAAAATAAATTACTTTGCCGCATACTGAACTCGTTAGAAATAGCAGCTAAAAAAACTATTTCTAACACTTAAAGAAAACCTCTCTCATATAGTGCTTGCTCAATTCAACCCAAGAAAGTATGAGGGTAGAGACATTAAAAATCAAATGCAAAGGTTATTTGAGTACGTACGTTTCAAGATTAGCCAAGTTCGACCTTCTTCTCTCATCAGCTCAGAATGCCCTTGTTTGAGTTTGAAAACACTGAAAATGGGAGCATACCCTTTCGGCTTGTTATCGCTTCTGAAGATCTGTTCCCAACTAACAGTGCTAGCTAACTCAAATATGCAAGAGAAAAATTTCTGTTCTCCCCTTTCCACCAGCGTGGGTTAAAATCAGCAAACACTATCCTTTTTTTCGGTAAAATCCAAGACAATTAAGTAGAGAGAGATGAATTATAATTTCAACAATTGAGGGTAAAATTAATTAATTAATTAATCAATTTCACCAAGTATTCAGTATGCAAAGGGACCATTTAAGGCAAATTCAAATTATTACATTATATAAAAGGGTTAGTAAAATAAATTACTTTGCCGCATACTGAACTCGTTAGAAATAGCAGCTAAAAAAACTATTTCTAACACTTAAAGAAAACCTCTCTCATATAGTGCTTGCTCAATTCAACCCAAGAAAGTATGAGGGTAGAGACATTAAAAATCAAATGCAAAGGTTATTTGAGTACGTACGTTTCAAGATTAGCCAAGTTCGACCCTTCTCTCATCAGCTCAGAATGCCCTTGTTTGAGTTTGAAAACACTGAAAATGGAGCATACCCTTTCGGCTTGTTATCGCGCTTCTGAAGATCTGTTCCCAACTAACAGTGCTAGCTAACTCAAATATGCAAGAGAAAATTTTCTGTTCTCCCCTTTCCACCGCGTGGGTTAAAATCAGCAAACACTATCCTTTTTTTTTTCGGTAAAATCCAAGACAATTAAGTAGAGAGAGATGAATTATAATTTCAACAATTGAGGGTTAAAATTAATTAATTAATTAATCAATTTCACCAAGTATTCAGTATGCAAAGGGACCATTTAAGGCAAATTCAAATTATTACATTATATAAAAGGGCTTAGTAAAATAAATTAATTTGCCGCATACTGAACTCGTTAGAAATAGCAGCTAAAAAAACTATTTCTAACACTTAAAGAAAACCTCTCTCATAGTGCTTGCTCAATTCAACCAAGAAAGTATGAGGGTAGAGACATTAAAAAATCAAATGCAAAGGTTATTTGAGTACGTACGTTTCAAGATTAGCCAAGTTCGACCCTTCTCTCATCAGCTCAGAATGCCCTTGTTTGAGTTTGAAAACACTGAAAATGGGAGCATACCCTTTCGGCTTGTTATCGCTTCTGAAGATCTGTTCCCAACTAACAGTGCTAGCTAACTCAAATATGCAAGAGAAAAATTTCTGTTCTCCCCTTTCCACCAGCGTGGGTTAAAATCAGCAAACACTATCCTTTTTTTCGGTAAAATCCAAGACAATTAAGTAGAGAGAGATGAATTATAATTTCAACAATTGAGGTAAATTAATTAATTATTAATCAATTTCACCAAGTATTCAGTATGCAAAGGGACCATTTAAGGCAAATTCAAATTATTACATTATATAAAAGGGCTTAGTAAAATAAATTACTTTGCCGCATACTGAACTCGTTAGAAATAGCAGCTAAAAAAACTATTTCTAACACTTAAAGAAAACCTCTCTCATATAGTGCTTGCTCATTCAACCCAAGAAAGTATGAGGGTAGAGACATTAAAAAATCAAATGCAAGGTTATTTGAGTACGTACGTTTCAAGATTAGCCAAGTTCGACCCTTCTCTCATCAGCTCAGAATGCCCTGTTTTTAGTTTGAAAAAACTGAAATGGGAGCTACCCTTTCGGCTTGTTATCGCTTCTGAAGATCTGTTCCCAACTAACAGTGCTAGCTAACTCAAATATGCAAAGAAAATTTCTGTTCTGTCTCTCCCTTTTCCACCAGCGTGTGGTTAAAATCAGCAAACACTATCCTTTTTTTCGGTAAAATCCAAGACAATTAAGTAGAGAGAGATGAATTATATTTCAACAATTGAGGGTAAAATATTAATTATTAATCAATTTCACCAAGTATTCATATGCAAAGGGACCATTTAAGGCAAATTCAAATTATTACATTATATAAAAGGGCTTAGTAAAATAAATTACTTTGCCGCATACTGAACTCGTTAGAAATAGCAGCTAAAAAAACTATTTCTAACACTTAAAGAAAACCTCTCTCATATAGTGCTTGCTCAATTCAACCCAAGAAAGTATGAGGGTAGAGACATAAAAAATCAAATGCAAGGTTATTTGAGTACGTACGTTTCAAGATTAGCCAAGTTCGACCTTCTCTCATCAGCTCAGAATGCCCTTGTTTGAGTTTGAAAACACTGAAAATGTGAGCATACCCTTTCGGCTTGTTATCGCTTCTGAAGACTGTTTCCCAACTAACAGTGCTAGCTAACTCAAATATGCAAGAAAAATTTCTGTTCTCCCCTTTCCACAAGCGTGGGTTAAAATCAGCAACACATCCTTTTTTTTCGGTAAAATCAAGACAATTAGTAGAGAGAGATTAATTTATATTCAACAATTGAGGGTAAAATTAATTAATTAATTAATTTGCATACTTTGCATACTGAATACTTGGTGAAATTGATTAATTAATTAATTAATTTTACCCTCAATTGTTGAAATTATAATTCATCTCTCTCTACTTAATTGTCTTGGATTTTACCGAAAAAAAGGATAGTGTTTGCTGATTTTAACCCACGCTGGTGGAAAGGGGAGAACAGGAATTTTTTCTCTTGCATATTTGAGTTAGCTAGCACTGTTATTGGGAAACAGATCTTCAGAGCGATAACAAGCCCAAAGGGTATGCTCCCATTTTCTGTTTTCAAACTCAAACAGGGCATTCTGAGCTGATGAGAGAAGGGTCGAACTTGGCTAATCTTGAAACTACGTACTCAATAACCTTTGCATTTGATTTTAATGTCTCTACCCTCATACTTTCTTGGGTTGAATTGAGCAAGCACTATATGAGAGAGGTTTTCTTTAAGTGTTATAAAATAGTTTTTTTAGCTGCTATTTCTAACGAGTTCAGTATGCGGCAAAGTAATTTATTTTACTAAGCCCTTTTATATAATATATATTATATATATTATATATATATATTATATATGCACTCACACCTCTCTCCTTCTCTCCTTCTCTCTCCCTCTCTCTCTCACACACACACGATGGGTTTCCTTAAGTTTCTGTCGAGCAAATCCACTGACAAGGTTTTGGTCAGCCCGAGGTTATGGTAAAAGACACTTGCTCAAGGTAGCACGCAAGGGAACTGAACCCTGGATCATGTGGTTGGGAAGCAAACTTCTTACCACAGAGCCACGCGTGCGCTTGTGTGTACTATTTTAAGTTAATAAATATAACGGCACACATTCACAAATAAACACACATACACACACACACGCGCATATATTAACACACACACACAATCATGCATACACACATATAGACATATGCCTATAATCATTCACGTTTATATAAATATATGCAACCGGACATATAAACACATACACTAGCTCATATATATAGAGACAGAGATACGAATACAAACGTCTATAAATACGTACACACATATACCCACAAATGTATTTATTTGTGTGTGCGCCTATGCGTAAATGGATCATCTTTCTGTTAAAAACGTTATATTAAAGAGAGGATTGTGTCCATGTTTAATCATGTTTTTATTAAACATTTTTGAGATTTCTCAATTAAAATTTAGTGTTTAGTGCAGAACAATAATACTTCCAAGTCCAACAATATAACAAGATCTTCTAGTACCCATCCTCTTAAAGATATTATAATATATGTATATGTATATATTATATATATATATATATATAATATATATGTGTGTGTGTGTGTGTGTGTTGTGTGTGCGTGTGTGTATATGTATTTTTTATGTGTATATATATATGTATATATATGTAATATATATATATATGTATATGTATATACATATGTGTGTGTGTGTATATATATATATATATGTATATATATATGTATATATATTTAATATATATATTATATATGTATAATATATATATATACATATGGATATGTACATTTAGATATATATGTATATTCATATAAAATCACACACATATATATCATCACATTCATATAAGCTCCATTCTGTATACACATCCATATGTTCATACACATGCATGCATATACATACATACATCTATGTATGTATGTATGTATGTATGTATGTATGTATGTATGTATGTATGTATGTGTATGTATGAATATATGGATGTGTATACAGAATGGAGCTTATATAAATGTGATGATATATATGTGTGTATGGAAGCACTCCGTCGGTTACGACGACGAGAGTTCCGGTTGATCCGATCAACGGAACAGCCTGCTGGTGAAATTAACGTGTAAGTGGCTGAGCACTCCACAGACACGTGTACTCTTAACGCAGTTCTCGGGGATATTCAGCGTGACACAGAGAGTGACAAGGCCGGCCCTTTGAAATACAGGTACAACAGAAACAGGAAGTAAGAGTGAAAGAAACTTGTGGTGAAAGAGTACAGCAGGGATCACCACTATCCTGTCGTGGAGCTTTAGGTGTTTTCGCTCAATAAACACTCACAACGCCCGGTCTGGGAATCGAAACCGCGATCCTACGACCGCGAGTCCGCTGCCCTAACCACTGGGCCATTGCGCCTCCATATGTGTGTGATTTTATATGAATATACATATATATCTAAATGTACATACATGATGTATGTATGTATGTATGTATGTATATATGTATGTATGTATGTATGTATGTATGTATGTATGTATGTATGTATGCATGCATGCATGTATGTATGTATACAGATGTACGTAGCCTGCTGAATTATTCAATTATATATTTCTATACATACATAGTAGATACCGATGTGTGTGTATTTATATATATATATATGCATGTGTATGAACATATATGAGTATGAATATATGTGTGTGTGTGTATGTGTATATATGTATTGGGCGTGTGTATACATGTGTGTGTGTGTGTGTGTTACATATTCGTATCCCTCTGTTCGTTGGTAGAACGAACAAAGATGGCAGCTACCTTTTTTTAGGATGAAAATACGTGAATGATAATCATTATCTTCTATAATAAACTTCTTTGTGCATTATATGTATATATACGAGTTGAAGAAAGAAGTAATGATGAAGGAAATATATGCGGAAACAGATTCTGCCATGCAAAAAATGTGTACTAAAAGACCTGCTTAATTAAACATGGAAATGTATATTTTTCGCAAAAAAACAAAACAAACAAAGAAAAACGGCCGAGGATACGGCTTACAATTTCAGTGGATGGAAGCACTCCGTCGGTTCCGATGACGAGGGTTTCAGTTGATCCGATCAACGGAACAGCCTGCTCGTGAAATTAACGTGTAAGTGGCTGAGCACTCCACAGACACGTGTACCCTTAACGTAGTTCTCGAGGATATTCAGCGTGACACAGAGAGTGACAAGGCGGCCCTTTTAAAATACAGGTACAACAGAAAACGGAAGTAAGAGCGAGAGAAAGTTGTGGTGAAAGAGTACAGCAGGATCACCACCATCCCCTGCCGGAGCCTCGTGGAGCTTTAGGGTTTTCGCTCAATAAACACTCACAACGCCCGGTCTGGGAATCGAAACCGCGATCCTACGACCGCGAGTCCGCTGCCCTAACCACTGGGCAATTGCGCCTCCACTACAATTGCAGTAAAAGAAGACTCAATGATGGAGTGTGTAATTTATGAAGCACTCCGCCGGTCACGACAAATGAGGGTCACAGCTGATATGATCAGCGGAAGAGCTTGCTCGTGAAATAAACGTGCGAGTGGCTGAGCACTCCACAGACACGTGCACCCGTAACGTAATTCTCAGGCAGATTTAGTGTGGCACAGAGTGTCACACTGCGGCAATGCTGGCCCTTTCAATTACAGGTACAACTCATTTTTGCCGGACTGGAGCAACGTGAAATAAAGTGTTTTGCTCAAGGACACAACACGTCGCCTGGAATTGAACTCACGACCTTACGATCGTCAGCCGAATGTCCTAACCACTAAGCCACGCGCCCTCACGTCTGATACGATCCACGGAACAGCTTGCTCGTGAAATTAATTTGCAAGTGGCTGAGCACTCCACAGACATGCATACCCATAACGTAGTTTTCAGGGAGATTCAGTGTGACACAGAGTGTGACCATGTTGGCCGTTTGAAATACAGGTACAACTAATTTTTGCCAGCTGAGTGAACTGGAGCAACGTAGAATAAAGTGTCTTGCTCAAGGACACAACACGTCGCCGGGAATTGAACTCACGACTTTACGATCGTCAGGCGAATGCCCTAACCACTAAGCCACGCGCACTCACGTCTTATTTATGTACAGCAATGTATGAAGTACCCTGCCAAATTTGAAATGCATATTATTGTATTGGCATCCTTTCTGTCTCGGGAGACAATGGAGTTACGCATGGTTTTTTTGTTTGTTTTTTTTTGTAGTCTAGTCCGGCTTTTATATTTCATGTCCTGATACATTTCCTGCTGTGGCTGTGTAGTCCTATCCAGGACAAACACTCCCTCTGGCAGGTACCGCAAATGTAGCGAAGACTGTTCCTGGCTGGTTGTAGTGCCATAGTCTCTTGTTTACGTCTCTTCCTTTCTTTCCATTTCTCCTCTCCCTCTCTGTCACTCTTTTGTATTCCCTATTTTACTGTACGTCGCCATTCTCCACGGTTGCCGGCAACTGCCTCCCAACCGCTAATATTGATGTTGCAGGCCTTCATATCCCTTTTGGAAACATCCCTGTAACGTAAGATCGGTCTGCCCACTAGCATATTATATACGTATATTGTTAATATGTATATTTTAGTACATGAAAATTGTAATTCATTTATATTAAATATAAATGTGTCGTGAATGTACATTGAATAAAATATGTATATTATGACGTACACAGGTTTCGCAGTCATAACTTTATATATAGGATTGGTCATAATGATATTTATATTATATGTGTTTGGAATACATGCTGCATTGATTATTGACAAACTATATTGCTTTCCGTAAATCTACATGCAGCAGAATATAACCTGATGGTATATCACATGCTGTAACAAGCTTATATCAAATATACAGAACGTATGTTAAGCTGAAGATTTATCAAATATCCAGTACAGCATATTTCTTTTATGTCATCACTTTTAATGCTAGAATATTCTAGCACACGCATATTCACACACACGCACATATATACATTGGTATACGTACAGAGTGTCCCCCAAAACGCATTAACAAAATGTAATAAAGCACTAAAACCCACAAGCAATTTAACTATTCATAACTCACTGAATATTTCGCATCTTTTCAGATGAAATTGACTCGAATGATGGCAGAAGTACGACTAAGTTTCGAAGAAAGAAAATTTATCATAAAGTGCAATGACAATTTAGAAGGACATTTTTAAAGAAGACGCACCAACGCGATGCACCATTGCTCGAGTCCGAGCTAAATTTTAATCAGATGGAACAATGCATGACCCCATAAGTAGCTTTGAGAAAGACCACAGGAAAAACAATTGCTGGAAACCCTCCAAAGGGAAAACAGTTGCTGGAGCCCTCCACCAATGCCCACAGAAGTCTGCACGTCAAATGTCTCGTGAGATACGAATCTCAAAATCAAGCACCCATCGCTTTTTGAAGCGAATTCATTGAAAAAATTACATTCCAACATTAATCTACGCTCTAAAGGAAGACGATTCTGACAGGAGAGTTGAAATTTGAGAGGGGCATGTGGGCAAATGTCAAGGCACGTGGCTCAGTGGTTAGAGCGTCAAGCTTACGACAGTGAGGTTGTGAGTTCGAATCCTGGACCGAGCTACGTGTTGTTCTTGAGCAAGACACTATTTCACGTTGTTCCAGTTCACTCAGCTGTAGAAATGAGTTGCGACATCACAGGTGCCAAGCTGTATCGGCCTTTGTCTTTCCCTTGGATAACATCGGTGGCGTGGAGAGAGGAGGCCGGTATGCATGGGCGGCTGCTGGTCTTCCATAAACAAACTTGCCCGGACTTGTGCCTGGGAGGATAACTTTCTAGGTGCAATCCCATGGTCATTTATGACCGAAGGGGGTCTTAGCATGTGGGCAAATGCGAAGAAGAAGCAGAATTTCCATCCAAAATTGTCTGAAGCGATGAGGCCAGCTTTAAGTTAAATTGTTCAATTAACAGACACGCTTGCACCTACTGGGCTCCTATAAATCCATATGTTTCTATGGGAATATCAGCAGTGGACACCCTAGCACCCTTCTTTTTTAACCAAACTGTCATTAGGAATGTTTAGCTAAACTTGCTGCAGGAATCTATCATTTCACATATCGAAGAGACTTTCAGCAAAATGGTGCACTTCGAAACTACCATCGTGATGTAAAGGCCTATCTCGATGCAGCTTTTCCGAACAGATGGATTTGGTGAAGAGGTAATCTTGAATTCCCTGCGTGTTTCCCAGACTTCATTCCAATGGACGGCTGTTTGTGGCGGTTTCTCAAAAATAAGGTTTACGGCTCAAAACCAGCAACAGTCAAAGAAATTGAAAGACGATGTCTCGCAGTTCCAAATAAAACGATTCGCAATGTTGTTGAATATACTGATCCGTGTTATCCGCCGTTTGGAAAACGGTGATCGCCAGTTTGGACATTTTTAAGCATGCATTTATCCATTTATACATTTAGCCATTAATGTTGTCTCTAAGTCAATAAACAATGCATTAATTGTCATTTAAAAAAATGAGTACAGTTTCAGGGGATACTCTGTATTTTCATATATCTATATCTACCAAAGTGTGGAGGCGCAATGGCCCAGTGGTTAGGGCAGCGGACTCGCGGTCGGAGGGTCGCTGTTTCGATTCCCAGACCGGGCGTTGTGTGTGTTTATTGAGCGAAAAAAACTAAAAGCTCCACGAGGCTCCTGCAGTGGGTGGTAGCAACCCCTGTTGTACTCTTTCGGCACAACTTTCTCTCAGCCTCTCTTCCTGTTTCTTGAGTAACGCTGCAATGGACTGGCGTCCCGTCCAGCTAGGGGAAACACATACGCCATAGAAACCGGAAAACCGGGCCCATGAGCCTGGCTAGGCTTGAAAAGGGCGACGTTTATCTTTATATCTACCGAAATGAGGGTACGTGGCCTAGTAGTTAGAGTGTTGAATCCATAGTCGAAACATCTAAGTTTCGATTCTCAGATCAGGTGTGTCTTATTCTTGAGCAAAACATTTCGTTTCATATTGCTCTGCGATCTATTCGACATCTGACATTTAGCGTACCGTGTTAGTTTGAGTGGCACTTAACATATTTGGTAGAAGTTATATTCACACATGTATACATGTAAATATATGAATATATAAGCATATATGTATATCTAACTATCTATCCTTTTATATCTATCTATCTATCTGTCTATATTTTTATATATATCTTTCTCCCTCCCTCTCTTCCCAATTGTACTGAACAGATATTTGATCACAATAAGCAAATCATGTGTGCAGGTTGTTCAGTAAGAAATTGTGGAACCCCCATCGGTCGTCTATGATAGGAGAGACCAACACCATCCATCACATCTACCAATCTATCGATCTACATCTGTTTACAAACACACACAAACACAGACACATGCACAAGCGCACACACATATACATACACACAGTGATATATATATATATCTTCTTCTCTTTTTCCTTCTCCTCCTCTTCCCTTTTTTCTTCTTCTTCTTCTCCATCACTTCCTCCTCCTCCCCTTCTTCTCCTTCCTCTTCTTTCCTACCAAGAATTCACAACGACCTCGAACCCGCAAGAGTACACAAGAGAGATAAGAAACAGGCAGAAACAAGGAGAATGCTACTTGTATTTGAAGATTATGCAAATATTCTTTAAAAATCTTTTCTTTTAATTTTTCCCAAATTTAATTGCTTTTTATACTTACAGTTGAAAAAGTCTCAATGATTGGAACCGGTACTAAAATGCTTTTTACAAAATTATTTTAGCATTTTCTACCTTGAAATTTTTTCCATATATATATATATATATATATATAGATATATATATATATATATTAGAAGGTTTGGAGATGATGTACAGGCATTATATATTAGAAGAAATGAGGTAATCAGAAATCTGGATGGTTTTATATTTACAAACATTTATTAGTATGTTACATGTTTTTATAAATCATATAGCATATATATGGACGAAAGCGCTAATATATGATATATGATTGATAAAAACATGTGACATACTAATAAATATCTGTAAATATAAAACCATCCAGATTTCTGAGTACCTCATTTCTTTATATATATATTATATTAAATTAGAGATAAAACCACTATTAGGCAAATCAAACAGTGAAAAACATAAGCCAATACATAAAATTAATTTTAAAATATAAAAGTTAAAAATAAAAAATTATTTAAATAATTTAAACTTATAAATTTTATATATATATACAAATATACATATATATGTATGTATGTATATTTTAATATTTATATATTATTTAATTAATTAATTAATTAATTAATTAATTAATTTTTTTTTTTCCTCTTTTTTCCTTTCCCTTTTAAAAATCAAAAGTATTAAAAGTTTAATAAAAGATAAAGAGTAAAACACTACGATCGTTTCATGGCTGTACCAATTCGAATAACAATAATTTAAAATCAATTAATAATTCGAGTTATGGCCACAGTCAATCTTTAGGTTAATTGAAATATTTTTAAAATAATCAGAAATATTTAAACAATATTTTTAAGATATAAATAATATAATAATTTTACTTATAATAAACTCTATTATCAAACTAGAAACTTAAAACTTAACAATTATGATTATATCAAAATCGATTATAATGATAAATATTAATTTTAATTTATAAGGTAAGAAACCCACCAATAATCTAATATCGGTAATAGTCTATATCTAATTACATAAATATTTTTAAAAAATGACTATTATATATAAATTATCAATGAAAATATAAAATGTATATAAATATTATAATTAAGATCTAAAGTAATCTCTATAAATAAATATACATGCACATATAATAAAGACCTAATAAATTAATTTTTCATATTTAAAGATGAAATAGCTAATTTCAAAAATACAAGCAAACAAACTTAAACAAACTTTCGGAAATCTTATTTAAAATACTTATAGAAATAATCAATTCGTAGTTATATAGTATCGAATAAATACTATAAATACTATAAATACTATAAATACTATATATATATATATATATACATATACCCACACACATACACACGCACACACATATGTATATGAGATCTTCCCTTTCGCAGTGTCGCTTCTTCAAAACTGCATTACATCTTAATTTTAAGATGAATATTGTGAAGTGCTGGTAAGACGTAGGTCAAAGAGAGGCTCGTAAATATCGATATTCTAATACCTAAATATATAATATGAATATGACGGGTGATCAATATATCGTAACATAAACAACGGAAAAAGGGAAAACCCATTGAAAAGTGTCAATTTAACGTCCAAAAGATGGAAAGAAAAGTCGTAACGCATCGGACTTTATTCCTTCATTAGAAGAGATGAATGGGGAGAGAGGGAAAAGGGTAAAAGTGCTTGAGAGGAATAGTAAAAATGGAAAAAAAGACATATATATATATATATATATATATATATATATATATATACATATCGTGCACACCGTCGATTACGACGATAACGGTCCCAGTTGATCCGATCAACGGAATAGCTTGATCGTGAAATTAATGTGCAAGTGGCTGAGCACTCCACAGACACGTGTATCCTTAACGTAGTTCTCGGGGAGATTCAGCGTGACACAGTGTGTGACAAGGCTGGCCCTTTGAAATACAGGCACAGCAGAAACAGGAAGAAAGAGTGAACGAGATAGATAGATAGATAGATAGATAGATACATACATACATACATACATACATAGATAGATAGATAGAGAGAGAGAGAGAGTTGTAGTGAAGAGTAGAGCAGGGTTCGTCACCCCGCCTGCCGGAACATCGTGGAGCTTTAAGTGTTTTCGCTCAATAAACACTTACAACACTTTGTCTGGGAATCGAAACCGAGATTCTACGTCCGCGAGTCCGCTGCCCTAACCACCGGGCAATTGCGCCTCCACTATGTAAAAACACACATGCACACACGCATATGTTCTGGCCCAAGGCGTGGCTGTGTGGTAAGAAGTTTGCTTCCCAGCAACATAGTTCTGATATCAGCCCTACTGTGTAGCAGCTCGAGCTAGTGTCTTCTACTATAAGCTCGGATCGACTAAAATTTTGTGAGTGGATTTGGTAGATGGACAGAAAAAGAAACCCGTCGTATACACACACGCTACAGGGGAGTGGTTCGCTCCCGATTCGCAATATAGCAGACACGGGTCGTGTACCGTTAACCATCTGGTAAAGATGATTATCTGGAGTTAAAATTTAGTAACATTCGTCTGTATGGAAGGGTCACGCTGAAATGGCAACAAACATTACTGTTTTGTATCGTTACTACTTGTATCTCTTTCAAAAATGGAGAACTCGCTACTTTAGCTTATTATATATATATATATATTATATATATATATATAATATTATAAAAGGGCTTAGTAAAATAAATTACTCTGCCGCATACTGAACTCATTAGAAATAGCAGCTAAAAAACTTTTTTAAAGCTATTTCTAATACTTAAAGAAAATCTCTCTCATATATAGTGTTTGCTTAATTCAACTCACAAAAGTTTGGGGGTAAGGACATCGAAAAATCAAATGCTAAGTTATTCGAGAACGTACGTTTCAAGATTAGTCAAAACAACATTTCTATCATCGGCTCAGAAATTCCTTGGTTTGGATTTGGAAACACTGAAAATAAGAACATACCCTCTCGAAGATCTGCTTCCACTAAACAGTGCCACACATTCAAATAGCAAGCGATGAATCTCTGTTCTCCCCTTTCCACCAGCGTGGGGTTAAAATCATCAAACACTATGCTTATTTCGGTAAAATCCGAAGCATTAATCAGAGGGAGATTAATTATAATTTCAACAATTGAGGGCAAAATTAATTAATTATTAATCAATTTCACCAAGTGTTCAGTATGCAAAGGGACCATTCAAGGCGAATTCAAATTATTACATTATATAAAAGGGCTTAGTAAAATAAATTACTCTGCCGCATACTGAACTCATTAGAAATAGCAGCTAAAAAACTTTTTTAAAGCTATTTCTAATACTTAAAGAAAATCTCTCTCATATATAGTGTTTGCTTAATTCAACTCACAAAAGTTTGGGGGTAAGGACATCGAAAAATCAAATGCTAGGTTATTCGAGAACGTACGTTTCAAGATTAGTCAAAACAACATTTCTATCATCGGCTCAGAAATTCCTTGGTTTGGATTTGGAAACACTGAAAATAAGAACATACCCTCTCGAAGATCTGCTTCCAACTAACAGTGCCAACAAATTCAAATAAGCAAGCGATGAATCTCTGTTCTCCCCTTTCCACCAGCGTGGGTTAAAATCATCAAACACTATGCTTATTTCGGTAAAATCCGAAGCATTAATCAGAGGGAGATTAATTATAATTTCAACAATTGAGGGCAAAATTAATTAATTATTAATCAATTTCACCAAGTGTTCATCAGTATGCAAAGGGACCATTCAAGGCGAATTCAATTATTACATTATATAAAAGGGCTTAGTAAAATAAATTACTCTGCCGCATACTGAACTCATTAGAAATAGCAGCTAAAAAACTTTTTTAAAGCTATTCTAATACTTAACGAAAATCTCTCTCATATATAGTGTTTGCTTAATTCAACTCACAAAAGTTTGGGGGTAAGGACATCGAAAAATCAAATGCTAAGGTTATTCGAGAACGTACGTTTCAAGATTAGTCAAAACAACATTTCTATCATCGGCTCAGAAATTCCTTGGTTTGGATTTGGAAACACTGAAAATAAGAACATACCCTCTCGAAGATCTGCTCTCCCAACTAACAGTGCCAACAAATTCAAATAAGCAAGCGATGAATCTCTGTTCTCCCCTTTCCACCAGCGTGGGTTAAAATCATCAAACACTATGCTTATTTCGGTAAAATCCGAAGCATTAATCAGAGGGAGATTAATTATAATTTCAACAATTGAGGGCAAAATTAATTAATTATTAATCAATTTCACCAAGTTTCAGTATGCAAAGGGACCATTCAAGGCGAATTCAAATTATTACATTATATAAAAGGGCTTAGTAAAATAAATTACTTGCCGCATACTGAACTCATTAGAAATAGCAGCTAAAAAACTTTTTTAAAGCTATTTCTAATACTTAAAGAAAATCTCTCTCATATATAGTGTTTGCTTAATTCAACTCACAAAAGTTTGGGGGTAAGGACTCGAAAAATCAAATGCTAAGGTATTCGAGAACGTACGTTTCAAGATTAGTCAAAACAACATTTCTAATCATCGGCTCAGAAATTCCTTGGTTTGGATTGGAAACACTGAAAATAAGAACATACCCTCTCGAAGATCTGCTTCCAACTAACAGTGCCAACAAATTCAAATAAGCAAGCGATGAATCTCTGTTCTCCCTCTTTCCCACCAGCGTGGGTTAAAATCATCAAACACTATGCTTATTTCGGTAAAATCCGAAGCATTAATCAGAGGGAGATTAATTATAATTTCAACAATTGAGGGCAAAATTAATTAATTATTAATCAATTTCACCAAGTGTTCAGTATGCAAAGGGACCATTCAAGGCGAATTCAAATTATTACATTATATAAAAGGGCTTAGTAAAATAATTACTCTGCCGCATACTGAACTCATTAGAAATAGCAGCTAAAAAACTTTTTTAAAGCTATTTCTAATACTTAAAGAAAATCTCTTCATATATATAGTGTTTGCTTAATTCAACTCACAAAAGTTTGGGGGTAAGGACATCGAAAAATCAAATGCTAAGGTTATTCGAGAACGTACGTTTCAAGATTAGTCAAAACAACATTCTATCATCGGCTCAGAAATTCCTTGGTTTGGATTTGGAAACACTGAAAATAAGAACATACCCTCTCGAAGATCTGCTTCCAACTAACAGTGCCAACAAATTCAAATAAGCAAGCGATGAATCTCTGTTCTCCCCTTTCCACCAGCGTGGGTTAAAATCATCAACACTATGCTTGCTTATTTCGGTAAAATCCGAAGCATTAATCAGAGGGAGATTAATTATAATTTCAACAATTGAGGGCAAAATTAATTAATTATTAATCAATTTCACCAAGTGTTCAGTATGCAAAGGGACCATTCAAGGCGAATTCAAATTATTACATTATATAAAAGGGCTTAGTAAAATAAATTACTCTGCCGCATACTGAACTCATTAGAAATAGCAGCTAAAAAACTTTTTTAAAGCTATTTCTAATACTTAAAGAAAATCTCTCTCATATATAGTGTTTGCTTAATTCAACTCACAAAAGTTTGGGGGTAAGGACATCGAAAAATCAAATGCTAAGGTTATTCGAGAACGTACGTTTCAAGATTAGTCAAAACAACATTTCTATCTCTCTCACTCTTATGCATTCCTTGTTTTGGATTTGGAAACACTGAAAATAACGTACCCCCTTCGAAGATCTGCCAACAATAACAGTGCCAACAAATTCAAATAAGCAGCGATGAATCTCTGTTCTCCCCTTTCCACCAGCGTGGGTTAAAATCATCAACACTATGCTTATTTCGGTAAAATCCGAAGCATTAATCAGAGGGAGATTAATTATAATTTCAACAATTGAGGGCAAAATTAATTAATTATTAATCAATTTCACCAAGTGTTCAGTATGCAAAGGGACCATTCAAGGCGAATTCAAATTATTACATTATATAAAAGGGCTTAGTAAAATAAATTACTCTGCCGCATACTGAACTCATTAGAAATAGCAGCTAAAAAACTTTTTTAAAGCTATTTCTAATACTTAAAGAAAATCTCTCTCATATATAGTGTTTGCTTAATTCAACTCACAAAAGTTGGGGGTAAGGACATCGAAAAATCAAATGCTAAGGTTATTCGAGAACGTACGTTTCAAGATTAGTCAAAACAACATTTCTATCATCGGCTCAGAAATTCCTTGGTTTGGATTGGAAACACTGAAAATAAATACAGAACATACTCTCGAAGATCTGCTTCCAACTAACAGTGCCAACAAATTCAAATAAGCAAGCGATGAATCTCTGTTCTCCCCTTTCCACCAGCGTGGGTTAAAATCATCAACACGTGCTTTTTCGGTAAAATCCGAAGCATTAATCAGAGGGAGATTAATTATAATTTCAACAATTGAGGGCAAAATTAATTAATTATTAATCAATTTCACCAAGTGTTCAGTATGCAAAGGGACCATTCAAGGCGAATTCAAATTATTACATTATATAAAAGGGCTTAGTAAAATAAATTACTCTGCCGCATACTGAACTCATTAGAAATAGCAGCTAAAAAACTTTTTTAAAGCTATTTCTAATACTTAAAGAAAATCTCTCTCATATATAGTGTTTGCTTAATTCAACTCACAAAAGTTTGGGGGTAAGGACATCGAAAAATCAAATGCTAAGGTTATTCGAGAACGTACGTTTCAAGATTAGTCAAAACAACATTTCTATCATCGGCTCAGAAATTCCTTGGTTTGGATTTGGAAACACTGAAAATAAGAACATACCCTCTCGAAGATCTGCTTCCAACTAACAGTGCCAACAAATCCAAATAAGCAAGCGATGAATCTCTGTTCTCCCCTTTCCACCAGCGTGGGTTAAAATCATCAAACACTATGCTTATTTCGGTAAAATCCGAAGCATTAATCAGAGGGAGATTAATTATAATTTCAACAATTGAGGGCAAAATTAATTAATTATTAATCAATTTCACCAAGTGTTCAGTATGCAAAGGGACCATTCAAGGCGAATTCAAATTATTACATTATATAAAAGGGCTTAGTAAAATAAATTACTCTGCCGCATACTGAACTCATTAGAAATAGCAGCTAAAAAACTTTTTTAAAGCTATTCTAATACTTAAGAAAATCTCTCTCATATATAGTGTTTGCTAATTCAACTCACAAAGTTTGGGGGTAAGGACATCGAAAAATCAAATGCTAAGGTTATTCGAGAACGTACGTTTCAAGATTAGTCAAAACAACATTTCTATCATCGGCTCAGAAATTCCTTGGTTTGGATTTGGAAACACTGAAAATAAGAACATACCCTCTCGAAGATCTGCTTCCAACTAACAGTGCCAACAATTTCTGAGCGATGATAGAATGTTGTTTTGACTAATCTTGAAACGTACGTTCTCGAATAACCTTAGCATTTGATTTTTCGATGTCCTTACCCCCAAACTTTTGTGAGTTGAATTAAGCAAACACTATATATGAGAGAGATTTTCTTTAAGTATTAGAAATAGCTTTAAAAAGTTTTTTAGCTGCTATTTCTAATGATTCAGTATGCGGCAGAGTAATTATTTTACTAAGCCCTTTATAAATGTAATAATTTGAATTCGCCTTGAATGGTCCCTTTGCATACTGAACACTGGTGAATTGATTAATAATTAATTAATTTTGCCTCAATTGTTGAAATTATAATTAATCTCTCTGATTAATGCTTCGGATTTTACCGAAATAAGCATAGTGTTTGATGATTTTAACCCACGCTGGTGGAAAGGGGAGAACAGAGATTCATCGCTGCTTATTTGAATTTGTTGGCACTGTTAGTTGGAAGCAGATCTTCGAGAGGGTATGTTCTTATTTTCAGTGTTTCCAAATCCAAACCAAGAATTTCTGAGCCGATGATAGAAATGTTGTTTTGACTAATCTTGAAACGTACGTTCTCGAATAACCTTAGCATTTGATTTTTCGATGTCCTTACCCCCAAACTTTTGTGAGTTGAATTAAGCAAACACTATATATGAAAGAGATTTTCTTTAAGTATTAAAATAGCTTTAAAAAAGTTTTTTAGCTGCTATTTCTAATGAGTTCAGTATGCGGCAGAGTAATTTATTTTACTAAGCCTTTTATATAATGTAATAATTTGAATTCGCCTTGAATGGTCCCTTTGCATACTGAACACTTGGTGAAATTGATTAATAATTAATTAATTTTGCCCTCAATTGTTGAAATTATAATTAATCTCCCTCTGATTAATGCTTCGGATTTTACCGAAATAAGCATAGTGTTTGATGATTTTAACCCACGCTGGTGGAAAGGGGAGAACAGAGATTCATCGCTTGCTTATTTGAATTTGTTGGCACTGTTAGTTGGAAGCAGATCTTCGAGAGGGTATGTTCTTATTTTCAGTGTTTCCAAATCCAAACCAAGGAATTTCTGAGCCGATGATAGAATGTTGTTTTGACTAATCTTGAAACGTACGTTCTCGAATAACCTTAGCATTTGATTTTTCGATGTCCTTACCCCCAAACTTTTGTGAGTTGAATTAAGCAAACACTATATATGAGAGATTTTCTTTAAGTATTAGAAATAGCTTTAAAAAAGTTTTTTAGCTGCTATTTCTAATGATTCAGTATGCGGCAGAGTAATTTATTTTACTAAGCCCTTTTATATAATGTAATAATTTGAATTCGCCTTGAATGGTCCCTTTGCATACTGAACACTTGGTGAAATTGATTAATAATTAATTAATTTTGCCCTCAATTGTTGAAATTATAATTAATCTCCCTCTGATTAATGCTTCGGATTTTACCGAAATAAGCATAGTGTTTGATGATTTTAACCCACGCTGGTGGAAAGGGGAGAACAGAGATTCATCGCTTGCTTATTTGAATTTGTTGGCACTGTTAGTTGGAAGCAGATCTTCGAGAGGGTATGTTCTTATTTTCAGTGTTTCCAAATCCAAACCAAGGAATTTCTGAGCCGATGATAGAAATGTTGTTTTGACTAATCTTGAAACGTACGTTCTCGAATAACCTTAGCATTTGATTTTTCGATGTCCTTACCCCCAAACTTTTGTGAGTTGAATTAAGCAAACACTATATTGAGAGAGATTTTCTTTAAGTATTAGAAATAGCTTTAAAAAAGTTTTTTAGCTGCTATTTCTAATGAGTTCAGTATGCGGCGAGGAGTAATTTATTTTACTAAGCCCTTTTATATAATGTAATAATTTGAATTCGCCTTGAATGGTCCCTTTGCATACTGAACACTTGGTGAAATTGATTAATAATTAATTAATTTTGCCCTCAATTGTTGAAATATATATATATATATATATATATATATATATATATGTGTGTGTGTGTGTGTGTGTGTGTGTATTTTTATTTATTTATTTTATATTTATATTTATATTTATTTATAACTTAACATTATGTACTTTATAATCTCTGACGAAGCCTAGGGAAATACCCAAGTACCTCAATTTCATCTACATATTACTTCAGTCTACTTGAGTAATAAAGCTAGAATGAGGTATTTTTACCTTATGTCTGAAACAGCTGTAAGTTATTTTCCTAATTTATATTCTTGTATGTTATTTTGTAATAATTACTGGTATCATTATATATTAGTATGTTTTATATCTTATATGTTAAAGCATAATATGTTATGCATGTATGTATATTATTGCAATTGTCAGTTTAGTAAATAAATAAATAAGTTAACATAATATAGTGCCTAAAAGTTGATGAACCACCTATTGATCCCCACCATTTTCTTATAGCTCTCTGTCTCTCTCTCTCTCTCTCTCTCTCTCTCTCTCTATATATATATATATTATGTATATGTATGTATTGTATATATATATATATATATATATATATATATATATATACGTATGCAAGGTATGCACGTAGCTTATACACTTATATTTTCGCAAGCACATCCATACACTTACAGCCACAAATCGAATAAAATCGTTTGCTTGCCAGCAACCAGCCTTCCAGCCAACCAACCAACCAACCAGCCTTCCAGCCAACCAACCAACCAGCCGACAAGCTCTGCGAAAACGATCTATTTCATTCATCCGTCAGTCATTATTGCCATTAATTGAATCTAATTATTTTTCATAATGAAAATTTATTTTTCATTCATAGCTATCAATTGAGCATAATATATGTATATCTATTTAGTAATTGATTGTCGAACGCTATTTTTCTTTTGTTTGTTTTTGCTATCTCTTTCTTTCATTACTCCATTAAAAAACAAACAAAACATCTTTTATTTATTTATCAAGAATTCTTATTCATCTACTTATATAAATATAATTTCATAGTGTAAATCTAATTTAGAGTAATAATGAAGATAATGATGGTGAAGACGGTACTAATAATAATACTAATAATAATAATAATAATAATAATAATAATAATAATAATAATAATAATAATAATAATAATAATAAAGATAAAGAGTATATTTTATAAAATTGTTAAATTAGACTTATTCTAAATTGATTTTGATAACAGAATCAATAAAACAAAGTGCTAATGAATTATTTCTAAATTACATTCGAACTGTACTGAGAAAATGTTGTCAAATTAACACTATTTAAAGAAAAGTTATATATACATTCGTTATTTTTTTGGTTTGGAATAAGTATAAGTGTGACATTCGGTAAACTGGCATGAACGTTAGTACGCCGGGCGAAATGCTTAGCGGTATTTCGTCCGCCATTACGTTCTGAGTTTGAATTCCGCCGAGGTCGACTTTGCCTTTCATCGTTCCGGGGTCGATAAATTAAGTACCAGTTACACACTGGAGTCGATGTAATCGACTTAATACCTTTGTCCGCCTTTGTTTGTCCCCTCTATGTTTAGCCCCTTGTGGGTAATAAAGAAATAGGTATTCCGTTCGTGAAAGGAGATAGCAGCTAGTAAGACTGTGTATGTTTGTAGCTGTGCAGGCATTAGACTGCTATGTGTATATATAACAGTCAGCATCAGAGCACTTTAGCTCTTCTTTCTAGCATACTATCTATTCTATTACCCATTGTCATATTTAATGAAATTATAGTTCTCTTTTTCGGTGACACATTGCTTAACTACTGCCGAATTTAAATTATTTGTATACACATTAGCGATTCGCTAAATTATCCATAGATTTTTGAGGAGCAGGTATATATACTGGTAGTGATCTTGTCCGGAATCTGGTGTATTGTGCCGACCCTACTGAAGAGGCTTCGATCTTAAAGCCGAAACCGTCGTCGGTATAGGGATATCACGACTGACACTTTCAGCCGTTTACGATCACTGTCAGTATGTATGAATACAATTATGTGCGTTTGACCGTAGGATCAAACATTTTAACTCTTATTTCTAGCGTTGTAGGTGTTCTAACATCCGCTGTCATATTCAATGATAATTATATATATAAATATATATATCATCACTAGTTCATATATCCGAAAAAGAAGCACACTTTAATGTATGTATTTCCAAGAAAGTTAAAAGTTATGGTTGATCATAGAGGGACCATTGGTTTCAACCTATAAACTGCTTAGCCGTATAGGTGACTCGTCAGACTCATATAACCGAAGGCGCATAACCTCTCAACAACTGGAGGAAGAAATACGTCACAGTCAGTTAATTTTGTAAACAAAAATATATTTGTCCGTGCAGGGGTATTGCAGGCGGGGCGGTGTTATACCCCTTATATTGAGTCCAGCCGTGATGGTATCCGAAGGAGTTGTGGCGGACCTATTTCACGAATGGGTTATAGATGAGGGCATTGACTAAGTACTACAGTTGTAGAGAGGTTATGCACCTTCGGCCACTTGAGTTTGGCGAGTCACCTATTCAGTTAAGCACTTCACAGGTGCAAAACCAATGCTCGCTCTACTACCGGCCATAACATTTAACTTCTGATATTTATCTTTTATCTTTTACTTGTTTCAGTCATTAGATTGGGGCCATGCTGGGGCACTGCCTTGAATTTTTTAGTCGAATAAGTCGACCCCAATATTTATTTGTTTTTAAGTCTGGTGCTTATTCTATCGGTCTCTTTTGCCGAACCACTGGATTATGGGAACGTAATCAACCCAACACCGGTTGTCAAGCGGTAATGGGTGGACACAGACACAAAGTCACACACACACACACACGCACACGCACACGCACACACACATATATACATATACATACATACATATATATATATACGACGGGATTCTTTCAGTTTTCTTCTACTAAATCCACTCACAAGGCTTTGGTCAGCCCGAGGCTATAGTAGACGGCACTTGCCCGAGGTGCCACGCAGTAGGACTGAATTGGAGCCATGTGATTGGGAAGCAAGCCTCTTACCACACAGACACTCCTGCACCTATATATATATATTATATATATATTATATATATATAATAATTCAACAATTGAGGGTAAATTAATTAATTATTAATCAGTTTCACCAAGTGTTCAGTATGTAAAGGGACCATATAGGCGAATTCAAAATATTACATTATATATAAGGGCTTAGTAAAATAATTACTTTGCCACATACTGAAC
>NW_021835964.1:0-115741 GCF_006345805.1 Octopus sinensis | reverse complement strand
TTCAAGCTTTCCATGAATATTAAATTGTATTTACTTACCAACAACAGCAAGTCTTACATTTACATCACATGGTGTAAATGCGGATGTAAAACTAAGCCAAGTCTGTTTTTACCTTGCTTACATAACTTATCAACAACTTTTAGGACAACCAATTGTTTTATCTATTTATTTCTCTCTCTTGCTCTCACTTCTACTATCATTCTATTATCGCCTAACCAATTAGGTTATGAAAATGGTGGTGATGAGGTGTCAGGGTATATCTTCAAGGTACAAGAAAGTGAATATAAGAGAGAATAGGGATAGAGGACTAGAAGGGTGGATGGGTAAGTTCACAAATAAATAAAAGGAGTGTGACAAATGGTTAGAGATGGAGATTGAGGTGAATATAGTGAATGTTGAATATGAGTGAAAGCATTCAATGGGGAATTTCAGTTTGGAAGGAGGTGAAGGAAAATAAGAATGAGTCAGGGAAGATGAGGAGATAAGTGGTAATATATAAAGGGGCAGTGATGGAGAAAAATAGGGAGATGATGTGAAGTGTATGGAGTGAAGTAGAGAGGAAAGTACTGTTCAGAGAAGAAAGTCAGATGTACATAGAGGTCAAAATGGTGAATGATGAACAAAGGTGGGGAGGGCCCAACAATGGCTGATATGCAAAGGTGTTCAGGAAAATGAGGCATTCAGTGCAAAATATAGTGGCAAATGATGATACTGTGAATGCAAGATGGGCAGCAAGGGAAGTGGTTCCAAGAAGAGGATTAAGTGGCAGCACAAAAGCAAAATTAGATGAAATATGAGCAGTTTTGTTCTCATATAATTACAGTTGCTGAGTAAATAGTGCCATAATTAGAAGAGTTGTGAAGGGGCAGGCATTAGGAAGATGTGTTGTTGGGAAGATTTGTTTGGGATAGATTTGTTGTGTGGTTATAATCATTTACAATATGCTTTTAAGAACTCAATTTTTCAGTGAGATAAGCATGTCTTCTTGAGCACTGCAAGTTACCATCATCTCTGCTTTTGTCATCTCTTGCATGAGACTGAAATCAATCTTCACTACTATATACCATGTCTTTGTGGGTTTTCCCTTTTCCATAAATTCCATCCACATTTAGCAATCTGCACTTCTTCATACAGCTGGTCTCATCAATGTACATCACATTACCATACCAGTGCAGTCTTCTCTCTTGTACACTACATATGATGACTCTTATGCCCAATTTTTCTCTCAATCCATTTGCATTTTGCTGTACATGTGTATTGACTTTGCACATTCAGTGGAACATGCTAACTTCATTTTGTTGTGGAGGACACCCCCAAGTGAGAAGTGGACTGTTCCACTACTGATAAATTGTGGACAGACACAGCAAGCAGAGTCAGATGGCAAGGACACAATTCAGGCCAGTCATGTTAGACAACGAAGTATGTCATCATGATGCAAGACAGTTTAGTGTTGAGTACGACACAACACATTTCTTTCTAGCCTTTACATGTCTTCTGCATTTATGGCCCATATTTCACTTCCATGTAGCATTGCTGTTCACACACAGTATCAATCTGAGAGGGAAACATTTTGTTACCAACAGAGGTAATAGCTCCCAGAACTTACTTCAGCCGCTTCTAATTTTAGCAACCATACTTCCAGAACATGCACCTCCTCTACTAATTAGGTCATCTAGTTAACAACTACCTATTGCCTGTTAGTAGATTAAATGCATATGAATGCATGCAGTACAATCTTAGCTCACTTAGAGGGTACATCAACACACCAGGAAAGAATAAACCCAAATATACCAATAAACAAAATATGGAATATTTACTAAAGAGATAAATTTAAATGTTTTATTGAATGTTCACTATGTCAGCTGCCACTGAATGGGAGACTGGAATCTATTTACCCATGCATTATATAACAAGTGTTGAGTCACAGATGGGTGGTATATAAATCACCCAGGAAGAGACAAATGAGCAAAGCAATTACTTTATATAATAACGGTTTCAAATTTTGCCACAAGGGCAGCAGTTTGTGGGGAGGAGACTAGTCAATTACATCGATCCCAGTGTTTTACTGGTACTTAATTTATCGACGCTGAAAGGATGAAAGGCAAAGTCGACCTCAGTGGAATTTCAGCTCAGAATGTAGCGACAGGCGAAATACTGCTAAGCATTTTGTCTAGCGTGCATAGCTATATCATAAATAGATACACACGAACCTAGGTAATGTAGTCTTATTTCATTTAAGTTGCATATTTAATCACTGACAATGTACAAAAACTGAACAAGTAGTTGGTGACATAGCTTTATGTTTGTGAAGTAAGAGAAATATATCACATAAAAAAAATAAAGAATATTTACCATGTTTTACCTTGTGAGACATCTAGATGTTTTGGTAAGAATTCAACTCACTTCCACGGATGAACTGAATAGAATTACTATTTAGCCAAATTTAGACGTTGATACGTATAGGAATGCATAGATATGTACATAAATACATATACAGTTGCATGCACCCCACACATTAATACATTCACACACATACTAGATACTTAATGAGAGCAATCGTATGTTTGGTCTGGCAGAGTATTTACTGAATATATAATGAATACGCTCTCAAACATTAATACCATAATTACCAGCCTTGTTAAATGACTCATTATTATCTTGATTATAAACATTGACAAAACATTTTATTCAAAATCATTGTGAGATTCATTTCAAAAGTAATTTACCATAGAGAAATCTATTACAAAAAACAGGGCTAGAAATGACAAAATCAGGCTAACCAGAGGAGAAGCAAAACATTGAGAGATGTTAGCAAAATCTTTTCAGTTGTGGTTACAGAATGAAACAAAGCTGTAAAATGCATTCTTCTGGGAATTATAAACTCAATAATGACCTACTTAAAATGACAAATAAAGATCCTCTTTGACAATGAAATAACACGGCAATGAACTTCATACAAAACTAAATAATTTTCAATAGAATAATTACACCTACAAGGAACATTTGTTGAGTGCTAACAAGTATTTGATTACAGTAATTTTTTCTAAAAAATGATGAGTATAATTTTTATCCTCAAAATGTAAACACTACAAACTAGAAAAGCACCTGGAGAGCACAGATCTCCGCCAAGCAGCTCATTTTAAGATAGATATGCAAGTAAAATTACTAATAGAGAAATGAAAATAAAGTTTGGAAGCAGCAACGCCTCCATAGGTTACCTGAAAATGATGAACGCGTTTTCAAGGGAGATAATCAAAGTATGTAACTAATACTTCAAGTAAAGTAAATATAACAAATGAAAAGTCCTTCAAGAATCCATAGAAATTTCCGGATCTCTACCAAAATTTCATCATCTGTTCCTTGTGTCATTATCAACTTTTCCTGCAAGTTTCATCAAATACCATTAACAACATTTTGAGTTATTTTGCACAAAGACAAACAAACCAATGCCAATGAAAACATAATCTCCTTCCTTGGTGGAGGTAATAACACCATGTGAATGTTCTCCTACATCAGGCATGCATTCATTAACAAACCAAGTCTGTGCTAGTACTATGCTGCCTAAAAATCAGGCTGACCAATACTATCATTTAACCAAACTGGTTGTCCTCAATATGCTGCCAAAAAACCCAATAACAGTGATGATAAACAATATACTGAACTAGACGAGTGAAGAGTATAAACTCTTGAATTGTTGTCTCTGTGAAATCTTTCAAGAGAAGATTACTTTATTTTTAAAACACCAACTGCAGAAAAGACCTTAACATAAATAAAAAAGTAGTAATTCTAATGTTGCTTAAAGAAATTAGGGGAGGATATCTGGAGAACTATCAGTTATGGGATATTGTGTAGCACACACAAATAACCATACTTACATAATGAGTGCTTTTACATGTCAATGGCACAGGTGCTTGTTGTATGACACCAGTATCATGGCAGATACTGGTGTCACACAACTAGCACCCATGCCAGTGGTATGTAAAAGCATCCATTACACTTTCAGAATGGTTGGCATTCAGAAGGGTATCCAACCATAGAAACCATACTAAATCAGACTAGAACCTGGTGCAGCCCCTCAGCTTACCAGCCCTAGTCAAACCGTCCAACCCATAGCAGCATGAACATGGACGTTAAACGATGATGATGATGTCATCGAGCAGAGAAGGGAAAATAAAATACAAACAATGCTTGGAGATGATTAAAAGGGAAGACATGCAAATAAGAAAAACTCTGACATCAGAAGAAAACAGCTAAAAGAAAATAATAATTAACAATCTTGAAGCTCTGCTCACTTAAAGAGATTGAAACTCATGGAAGAGGGAGACCTAAGAAGACATGGTATGAAGTATTGAAGGGTGACTTCAGGACACTGACCCATGCTGAGGGGATGACAAAGAATGAAATATCTGGCATTTTGCTGTACTCAAGAAGAACCATTCTCCACAACAAAAGTCTTAATGCCGCTCCTCCTGAAGGAGAGGATTGGACTGCAAGAGCCCTGTGCCAGTGTCACATAAAAAGCACACATGCAGGTGCCACATTAAAAGCATCCAGCACACTCTGCAAAACGGTTAATGTGAGGAAGGCCATTCAACCATAGAAACTAAACCAAATCAGACTGGAACCTGGTGCAGCTCTCCTGCTTACCATCCCTGGTCAAACTGCCTAACCCATGCCAGCATGAAGAACAGACGTTAAAGGATGATCATGACAATGATGATGATGATGAATACATTTAATCAAAACCAACCAGCAATTTACATGGATATGTGAGGACAATGAATAAATGTCAAACAGACTCCTTTTTGTGACAGTACTGAGTCATTCTGGAAAAAAAATCTGGAGTCAAGTAAGGGAATTTAATCAGACCATAGAGTGGCTAGGAGAAATCTGAAAAAAATTGTCTCCAAATTATAGCATTAAAAATGCATACAGCATATGAAATGAGACTATTGAGACTGTTGTTCAAATACTTCAGGATAGGAAAGCATCAGGAAGGAACCTGATTACCAAAGATTAGTACAAAATAGCTACAATTCAACCAAAAGAATTTCATTGGCAGAAGAATTTTATTGGCATTTATATGTAAGCTCCCGGAGGAGCTATAAACAAACTAACCTGGTTGGTGCTGACAGAAACAAAACTGATGTCTCATAATGATGCCACTCACATTGTGAAACTACCAACCAATTACATGCCAGAATTTAATGTATAAAATCTATACAGCCTGTTTGAACTTCTTCCAAGACACTCTGGTTGTTATAATAACGTCACAGCTGAACAAGCAGCTGAAAAGAAGTTTGGGGATGTGTTGAACAGTTCTTGATTAACAGAATTATGATGTCATGTGTAGTAGCATAAGAAGAACTTGGTCATGCTCTGGTTAGATTACAAGAAGCATTCAATTGTTCTCAACTCATGGATGCCATTATTAAGGTCATAAAGAACCTAACTTTATTCTGGGTCACAATTCTGAAGTTGATTACATCGACCCCCAAGGAAGTGGCCCTCTTGTCACTGAGATATATTGTAAGATTACAATCTCTCTATGGTACTGATTATGCTCTCAATAATCAACTTGTCATTTTCCTTAAGGAAATTTGATGGTTATGCAATTGGTTCACAGGAAAATAGAACACCAGTCTAACAATTTACTTCTTTGTAACAACTTACTTAGCAGATAATAAGTGTATATACATATATGTATATGCATATAATATATATATATGTGCACGTGCATGTGTGCATAGATACATGCAAGTGTACATACAATACCAACAGACATAGACTAAAATCTATGTATGCCTCAATATAACCAGAAGGCAGACTATTTCCTGGTTGAACACCTCATATTCTAAGTTATTCTTCATAATTGATCTGATTTCTATCTCCTCTATGCTTTTTCTTCTATAGTTAGGTATTCTTTCATTCTTTTATTCGTTTCAGTCATTTGACTTAGTCCACGTTGGAACACCACCTTTAGCCTAACAAATCAACCCCGGGACTTATTCTTTGTAAGACTAGTTCTTATTCTATTGGTCTCTTTTGCTGAACTACTACATTACAGGGATGTAAACACACCATCATCAGTTGTCAAGCAATGGAGTGGGGGGGGACAAACATAGACACACAAATGTATACATATATATATATATGACAGGCTTCTTTCTGTTTCTGTCTATCTGATCCACTCACAAGGCTTTGGTCAGCCCGAGACTATAGTAGAAGACACTTGCCCAAAGTACCATGCAGTGGGACTGAGTCCAGAACTATGTGGTTGGGAAGCAAGCTTCTTACCACACATGCTAATTAAATTAACATTGTGCTTATGTTAGCAACTGTCATTAGTATTATGTAAATACCTCTTATCTTTTAACTTTTGCTTGTTTCAATCATTGGACAGCAGTCATGATGGGGCACTACCTTGAAGGTTTTACTCAAACAAACCGACCCCAGTTTTCAAAAGGTGGTGGAGACAAACACACACATACACACACATTAGAGTTTTGTAGAGAGAGTACCAAATACACTTCAAAATGCTGAAGTCTTCAATTTTCATTGCGGTCATGTGGGACCCATTTATCAAGTTTTTCACTTTGCCAATTTTTTTGATGTGATCTGATACTGTTGAAGCACTGACACCAAGCATATGAGACATTTCTCTGATACTTTGTAGTGTATTTTGTTTGACAATTGTTTTCAAAAGCTGATCATCAAGGGTGAATAAATGTCCTCTACCTTCTTGATCTTCAAGAGTCTCATCCCCACTATGGACTCTCTCAAACTACTGTTGTACTGTCCAATCACTAGTGGATCCTTCACCTCATGCTCTTTTGATATTGGTGGTTGTTTGGGAAGCATTATGTCCAAGCTCGAATTCATGCGAAAAAAGTAAATGCATTCTTCTTTCCTCAGGATTTCTACACTCCAAAATTATATTCTGAAAGAAATAAATAAGAATTTATTAAAGAATGCACATCAATTATTAAGCACATAAAATTTCATCTAAAACATTACAAAAATATCATCTTAAATCGAATTTGAAAAAATGTTTTTAAAAAACCAGACACTATTTCCTGAACAATGTAATATAAATGAACCTTAAAAAATTAATGGAGATTTATACTTTAAAAGTTGATTATATATGTTTGTTTTTGCTTCTTCTGAAAATTTTTAATCTGATATCTTTTCAAGATTAGTTTATTTGATTTTAGATGTACAAATCTGGAAGAATATTTAGAGCAACTGTTATCTTTTCTAATGCTAACGTTTCAACTAATGACAGCAGATTATTGGGACATGGTAGCTGAGAAGTTAGAGTTGAATAGGATTACCGAATCAAGACAACAAACAGATATATCAATCACTCCAACATTGAATGGTCAGTAACTGACCATTGATTTGTATTCTAAATAAATGGATGAATATAAATAAATAACTTAAACAGCTAATGAGTACATTGTGGATATTCTTAGTAGTGAAACATGAGGTTTATTCAGGAACTAGCAAATTATCTTTCATATATAAGTTAAATTCATTGTTGTTGTAACAATTGTTAAAACACATAGCCATATAATTTATAATGGTTTCAATTGATCTACTTAAGTCAAGGTCACTGTGGAGAAATTCACCAACACACATCATTCTACTTGTAATCTCAAACAATTATTTTATGCTTATTTTAGAAATACAAATTCAGTTAATAATTGTCATAATGACTAAAAATAAAGGATAGGCTTTCAGATAATCTACAATTACTAACATTCTATACATCATATATGGATATATGGATTTCAGTCTCAAATATCTATCTTCTGTGACTATTAAAGCATATCAAGAAGGAAAACTAGATTTTTTTTGTTTGATAATGTCTAAAAGTCAAAGTTTGAGGGGAGAAAAGATAATAAAAATAATTAACTATTTTGTAACTGTCAGCTACATTTCCCAGATAATTTAATTGAAACAACATAAATTCAGAAGTTTATAGCTTCTTTTATTAAATTTCACTGTGAGTATTATCGTGTCATAATAAAGTCAACATGTATATGTTTGTGTGTGTGTGTGTGTGTGTATGTGTGTGTTAATGCATGTTTGTAGTGTATGTATGGAAAAAGGTATGGCTAAGTGGTTATGAAGTTCCCTTCCAAATCATGAGATCCCAGATTCAATGCTACTCTGTGGAGTCTTGGACAAGTGCCTTTTACCATAGTTTCAACTTGACCAAATCCTTGAGAGAGAAACTGGGTAGACAGAAGCTGTGTGAAACCTCATCCAATTGGCTGGACCAGTAATACTGCTCACTCTCAGTAATGTGCTGATTCTGCTTAAAGATTATACTAAGAATACATATATCTGTGGAATACTCAGCCACTTACAATATAATTCAATGAATGACTAGTTCAGCTAAACAAACAACAGGAAAACTCATTACGTTGATACTTCCAAGTGCACCAATTACTATTGGCATCATGTGTACTCTCTTCATTGACCACAACCTTCGGATTCCTCACTTTAAATTGTCATAGTTGTTTATTTTTTCTTGTTTCACACTGATCCTGCTGTCACCAAGGCATGCTATGTCAATAACCATATATGTTCTTTCTTTTCTATTCACCACAACAATGTCCAGTTTCCTATTTGTGGTCAGGTGATTGCACTGGATCATTACACCCCACAGGAGTTTGCAGTTCTCATTTTCAGTGACTCCTTCTGGGGTTTGCTCATACTACATCTTCACTCTTTGTAGGCCGTCATTTCCTCAGAGCTCCCAATGGATCATTCTTGCTACATTGTTATAGTGTCATTTGTATTCGCGTTGTGCCAGTTTCAAGCATCTGCTAATGATGTGTCATACTGTTTCACTCCTCTCACCACACATTCTGCATTTGTCGCTACTGGGAGTGTTGTTAGTTCTGCACTTCATATAATTAGCCCTTAATGCTTGTTCCTGAGCTGAACATATAAATGCTTCTGTCTCTATCTTCAGGTCACTCCTCCTCTTTCATAGCCACCGGTCCTCTCAATCTGTCTTGGCATTCACATCTCTTGCAAACTGACTGTACATTTTTTTTTCTTCCATGCATTTTCATTTATTCTTTCTTGCTTAAATTTTTCTTTAGTTATACAATTTTCAGTTTTGATGATGCTGGCCTTCTGCGTATTTTCCAACAGTGGCTGCAAAGCATTTTTTATATACCATTCTAGGCTGTTTTCCTCTGCTTCAGTACAGTCCTGGCAACTGATCAAACCTCTCCCATTCTTTCTTCTGGACATGTACAGCCTATCAGTATCACTCTTAGGGTGGAAGGCTCCATGTACTGTCAACATTTTCTGGTCTTGGTATCCATTTTCTTCATTTGTCCCTTTTGGTTTTTGTCTATCTTGGCGTTTACCCAATTAGTCCTTAATGCTTGATCTTATGCAGTGACTAACAAACTTTCTGAATCCCTCTTTGGCTTTCCTTTCTGCAGCTATAACCATGTCTCACTACTACTACTTGCTGAAACTGTCTTTGGGAATCTATCATTCAATGCTTTTTCCTGCCAGTCAGGTAATTTCTGGTTTTTAAGTTCGTTTGGTGTTTTGATTTCCCTGTCTTGCTGTGACTCTAGCAGCTTTTAATAAACTTTCTTCATTTTTACCTACGTAGGAATTTATATCTACCACGGCTAACTCCATGCAATCTTCTATTGATATTAACCCTCTTCCACCTTCCTTTCTAGGTAGTTATAATCTTGCTACTCATGCCCTTGGGTGGCATCCTCCATTCATATTGAATTCCTTCCTAGTTCTTCTGTCTAGCTTTGCTAATTCAGTTTCTGGCATAGATTCACTAGACTTGGACCATTCAGTTTTGACTTCATTAGCTTCCTCACCCTTCTGATGTACTCCTTCTCAATTTTCATTTTCATTTCTGTAATTAGTACTCTGTCAAATTCTAATACTCCTAGTTACTTATAACTCCTCCTTTCAATGATTTTAATGTCTGGCCATCTGGTAATTGGATGCCTTTGTTGTTGACTATCTGCCCCCTTCTCATGACTAATATTGCACACTAATCTATGCCAAATTCCATGCCTGTATCTTTGCTGAAGTCTTACAGTCTGTATCAAGAATTCTATCTCTTTTTCATTCATACTAAAAAGTTTCTGATCATTCATGTAGTGCAAATGGTTAATTTTTCCGTTACTATTTCAGAGCTGATATCCTACTTTAGCCTTCCTTAATACTAAACGGAGGGGGATCAAACATAAGACAAATATTAAAGGGAATAACAAGTCCTCTTGGAAAATTCCTCTTTTGAACTTAACTTTCCCAAAGAGCGTGTCACCTGAGTAGAGATCTACTTTCCATTTCTAAAGCTAATTAATTCTCTTATGTTGTCTGTTATACTGAATATACTTAAGCATTCACTTATCCATGAGTGTGAAATCATCTCATAGGCTTTCCTATAATCTATCCATGTCATTGTTAGATTTTTCTCTCTAGTTTTTACTTTATTTAGAACTGATTTGTATATATGTAATAGATCATGCATTCATCTAGCCTTCTTCCTGCAACCTTTCTATCTTTCTGGCAGTAAATTCTGGTGGTCTAGGTGCTTGTAAATACTTTCTGAAAGCATTCCTGTTAACAGCTTCCACACTAATGGTAAACAAGTGACTGGTCTATTGTTGCTAGCTGTATTACACTTGCTCTTATCCTTCATAATGAATATTGTCCCCCCTTTAGTCATCCAATCTGGTATTATTCCTCTATTAAGGTAATCCTGAAGTTGTTCCCACAGCTTTCCATGTAAACAACTGAATTTCTTTAGCCAGAACCTTTGAACTAAATCTGGTCCTGAGCCCTTCCAATTCAGCATTTTTCATAACACTTCACTCATTAATGCACTAGTCAGTCTTAGATTTGGCTGCTTCTCACTCACTACTTCTTCCTTCACTTTCTTTAACCATGCTGTATCTCCATTATGATTGACTGGTTTATCCCAAATATTACTCCAGAACTTTGCAGCTTCCTCTGCATTAGGTTTTTCATCTTCAGTACTTCATTTTTTTAGATCAGTGACTATGTGTCACTTTGGAAAGTATATATTTAGTGGCGCCATCTTCAGCCAAGCGGTTATTCTGTGCTGATGAAGAGAAATAACCCAGAAACTAATGGTATACAGACATTGCTTTGTGTTGAGTGGGGACACTAAACTACCTTGTTTGAAAATATAAGGATGTAGATAGTATGTCATATAACCAGCTGAAGACGATGCTTCCTGGGGCTAAATAACAGTAACAATTGTCCTAACCAGGACTGCCACATTATATTGGCAAATAATCATTATTATTATTATTCAGTAGTTTTATTTTTATGTTGTGCTTTCACTGCACTACCAAGCTCAGCTCTGTGTGCCTTGGGTATGTGCTATGATTTGTTGTGATGCTCTTATTTTTACTGTATTGAAAGTGTTTTATGTAGGATGTCTCAGTGCCTAGTAGTGCTATTTTCTGTATGTTATATATACTTGTTAGTCCTGATGTATTTGTTATGCATTTGTCTGAATATTTTTTATCATACCTAATGTGCCTACTATGATAGAAAATGTTTCTGTTTTTAAACTTCACATTCAAGTTACCTGTATTTCCTGATCTTTTGCTTGTCTTTAGATTCCACATTAGAATTACTTTGGGTTACAAATTTTTTACTATTATTATTATTAGGGCAGTGAGCTGGCAGAAAAATTAGCATGTCTGTCTTTACATTCTGAGTTCAAATTCTGCTGAGGTCGACTTTGCCTTTCATCTGTTCGGGGTTGATAAATTAAGTACCAGTTGCATCCTGGGGTCGATCTAATCGACTGGCCCCCTCCCCCAAAATTTCAGGCTTTGTGCCTAGAGTAGAGAAGATTATTATTATTATTATTATTATTATTATTATTATTATTATTATTATTGTTATTATTATTATTATTATTATTATTATTATTATTATTATTATTATTATTATTATTATTATTATATCCTTGAGTTTGGATATAGACTACACTGTAACTGTTATAACACTACAAAAACCAAACCAGTAACAAATACATAGCAAACTTATGTCTCTTCTCAATGACTTCTACAGCTGTCATCACAAATGCAACTGCACACACCAGACTATACCTCACACTGTCAGTATGCATGCACCTTTATAAGGCTTAGGACAGTTCACTTGCTATCCCGCAGGGGTGTCAGGATTTCACCCCAACATCTCCACTTTTTGAGCTTCACTTTCTTTTATTTCTGGCATGAAAATTTCGCATTTTTCCTTGCTATGTTTAAATTCATAATTCTTTATTCTTTCAAAGACCTTTTTAACATGTTCCTAAAGACTCACTTTTTATGAGTATGTCATCCAAGTAAGCTATAGTGAAATCCGTATCCATAAGCATAGTGTCCATCACCTGTTGGAAAATACTAGGTGCTACCTTTATCCCAAAAGGAAGTCGACTGAATTTATATAAACCTTTATGGGTGTTTATTGTTAATAATTTTGAACATTTCTCCTCGACTTGTAACTGTAAATACACCTCAGACAAGTCCAACTTTGAAAATAATTTTCCTCCATTGAGTTCAAGCCTGTTGAAAAGTCAGCGCATACTCGAATTTTTTCTTTTTCTTCATATAAAGCATGTCTTCATTGATTTCAAATGCTTGAAATGATTCCAGCAGAGTAGAGCAGTTTTGATCGATCTTCAAATTATATCAAAACTGTTGAGGAACCCATTCTGCTCATACTTTCTGTTATCTAAAGTCTACCATTATCGTTTTCAGTGCACTCTCACCACAGTCCAGTTGTTCAGCAAGTTTATGGATTGTAACCCATCTGTTTGCCTGAATCAATTCATCTATTCACTGGTGATTTGAGTCAGTAGTAATAGTTTATGGTCTCTAACTGTGTGGTTTTCAGTGCTGGTTTTCTTTTCATTAATCTTCTTCATCCATCTGTGTACATTGCTCTTATCCATGGTGTTATCTCTGTAAACAATGTGTAGCCTTCTACAGATATCAAACAGGCTATATCCCTCCTCAATTAAGACCTCCATGACAGTACTTAGCTTCGAAACCATTATTTGCTTCTAATGAAGAAGTACAAGAACTGTTATTCTAAAGGAACACTTTACCAATTCTCTGTGCCTTTACTCCTTTTGCGTAAGATTACCTATCTAAACATCCTGTCTATGGACTCAATCATCTCATCTCTTGGATGCTATTCATGACACATGTTGATGGAGCTCTTTGTGCTCTACTCTCAATCAATTCTGGTGCTATCCAAGATTTACTTTTGTTACCTAATTCTCTTCTGCGTATACATCAAAACCTATTTTACCCCACATCCAACAAATTTACTCTTATACAGATAACATAACCTGTTAAACCTCCCTAACTTTCTCCAACCATGGATCAGCCACATATAAACATGACTTTATAGAGCAAAACTTGCACTGCTTCCATAAATGGGGTCATTGAGAGGATTTTTCAGAGGAGACCTGCTAACTTTCTCTTTTTTAATAGAAAAAAAAAAATGAAAATGTCAGCACTTCTAATATCAAGAAAAACCTGCTGCACCATACTCCCTCTCTGCTCATACCCTTTCAGTACCTTCAAATGCTGGGCTTTACTATGAAATGCTGGGCTTTACCTGATGAAAGCACATCCTTAGCAAAGCTACAACCAAGTCCCAAGTACTAGTTGTTCCCTTCAGAGCTAGGAAATATTTCAGACCCCAACAACATCTGACAATCAACAAGGCCTCACGTGAAGTTCACACTGGATACTGTTCCCTCATTTGGAACAATGTTGCTAGTATGGACACAGACATTCACAAAGATCAACTTGACGAAATAACATTCAATCATTGAAAGATAGGCACTAGTCACTGGCCTACAAATGTAGTGTCTCATCTCTCTGTCTTTTGCTACCTTAATATCCTCAATCACTCAAAACTAGCTGATCTCGTAATTTCACCATTCAGACATCAGTGACCTAGTCATCTCTTCACCTCTAATCACTCTTAATACATCCACCCCATCCGATCTGAAACAAACCACTGTACTTAGACCTTCCTCAGAACACCAGCCTTATTCTTCCTGCTTACACCCTCCTTGCAACATATTAAATGGAACTTTAACAGCATCAAAGTCACCAATTTCAGAAGTCCTGCACTACCCTTACCTTCAGATACGACAAGTATAAAAATATAAAACAACAGTTACCACTTCATTGTGCATTGGTTACTGTTTCAAACACTCAACCATCTTTCAGACTAAATGTCATTAATTTCATCCAGTCAATCCTGCACAACTTGTGTGTGTGTTTGTGTGTGTGTGTATGTGTGAGAGAGAGAAAGAGAGAGAGAGAGAGGGAAAGAGAGATAGTGGATCTGTGTGTGAGAGAGAAAGAGAGAGAGTGGATCTGTGTGTGAGAGAGAAAGAGAGAGAGAGGATCTGTGTGTGCATGTGTTTATATATGCATGTGTACATGTATGTGTATAGCTGTAGTATATTGTAGTTATATGTATTACTAATCTCATATTTAGCAGATATGAGATTAGTAATCCAATGTAATCTTACTTGAACACAACTGGTCAGTCCTGAATAATTTTCTGGCCCTGCTACATCTCTTGACTCCATTTTAGTTGCATAATTAATGTAATTTTGTATTTCTGTCCAACTTATTTCCACATTTGAAGTGTTGCTATTTTTCAAAAATGTTAAATCGTGACCAATCCAAATGCAAAGTAATCCTTCTGTGTAAATTCTCTGATTAAAACTAAGTCGAAGAAACAATCTTACACCTCAACCTCTCTAGTCTTGGACAACACAGTTAAAACCCTCAAAATTACAACAGATGTTAAACCTACAATCATTGATGATCTTTCCCATTGATCCTTACACACAAGGTGGCATCAAAAAGTCCCTGGACTAGTTCTGTAGTGCACCAACAGATAGTAGCATATGGTTATGTGTGAAGTAAGAGTTAGCAGTGACCTCCCTGAAGCATTGTGCTGAGTGACATCACTGTGTTTACTTTGCAAGTTCTGAAATTCATGTTTTTGTGGTTACATGTATGCTGTAGTCTGTGATTTTCTCATAAACAGGAACAAAGAGCCAATGTGAAATTTTGTGTTAAACTTGGGAAGTCTGCTACAGAGACATTGAGCATGCTTCAGCAACTTTACAGTGACAAGGCAATGGGTTGTATGCAATGTTTTGAGTGATATGGGTACTTTGCTTCAAAAGTGGAAGAATATCCCTGGAAGATCTGCTACAAGTGTCACCCCAAGAGACGTGGTATTGTGTATTGAGAATTCATCCCCCAGGGCCAGACCATCAATCAAGAGTTCTACTGTGACATTTTGAAGCATTTGAAGGAGGACATTCAGCAAAAGTGGCCGGATCCATGGAGTGCAAAGAATTGGATTCTTCATGACAATGATGCACCCTGTCACTGAGCTCACCTCGCTCATGAGTTTCTCACCAAAAACAACATGGTATTGCTTCTGCACCTGCATACTTCCATCTCTTCCCCAAGATGAAAATACAGCTCAAAGGTCAATGATTTAACACTGTTGTTGAGATCTAGAGTGAACTTCAGAAGGTCCTTAACTTGCTTTTGGAAAACAACTTTCAGGCCAAATTCCAAAAGTGGCAAGAACACTGGGACTGATGTAATGCTGTGCTAGATGACTATTTCAAAGAAGATGATGTTAAAACTTTGTTTAACTATTTTTTATTAAACAACTAATCTGGAAGCCCTTTGATACCACCTCATATATAAGTATACATAAAACTGCATTCCAGTGACTGGTTTTCTTATTCTGGATCAAATAATACTTCAGTCATTCCTTCTCAGAAAATCAATACTCTAGAATTTCTTTCTTGTCCATGCCTTTCTATATATATTGACACCGATATACAAGCTGAATACAGCTGATGTACAAGCATTAATTTTACATGTTTTGAGAGTCTATACAGACCATAGTATATGCTTTCAGCCAACTGAAGCACAAAAAAAAAATATCATTTAAATATCAATTCATTTATTCATTCTGTAGTAAGATATAAGAGAGAGTCTGCTGAATCTGGATAAATATTTGCACATGCATTTACTTATGTACAAGCTGCAAGTTTGATTTCTTTTACAAATATGTGTTTTAGAATTTAGATTTGAATGTTCTTGTATCTTAGAAAAAAGTTAGTAAAGTAGTGAAGTTCTTGTATCTTAGAAAGTAAAATAGTCTACTAATGAAGTAAAATAGTAGAAAGTATATAAAGAACTTCTGTAAAATGAATATCAGAAACTTTGATCATGAAGTTATAAATAGTTTCAAGAATATGTTTAACATGAACAAAAACACAATCATAATTGCTGCTCATTTGTAGAAAATTGGGATGAATTCAAATTCTTAAAATTTTTTAAGGGATTATTCCAAAATATATTCGAAAAATCAATGATATTCATAGCCATGTTGTTAAATCTCCATATTATGTTGAACAGATGATGACTCGTATAAGAGGAATGAAATACAGAAATTTAACTGAGTTTACTTCATTGGTGCAAATGTTTAATTATAGATAGACATTCATGAAAGTTTAAAATAAATCAAGAATTTTATGATGCTGTGAATACAAAAACAATGTAGTTACAGCATATAACCGAGATCAATAATGTTATGGTGGTATCAGGCATTTAGTTCAAATCTGTAGTGATTGCAAGAAGTGTCGATGAAATGATGTCAAGGAGACTGACTTAGGTTGCCCTCACGATTTAATTCAGTTCTAGGAGTTATTTACTATATTACAAGGTTCTAGGTTCTTCTTGTTCATCTGAAAACATGGACCTTCACTGGTAACCTACAAAATAAAAGAATAAAAATGTACATGAGATCCTGATCTATTAAACAATTATTTGACGCTTGGTATTTGTGAAAATAATTACATGCTTTGCAGAAAAATAATTAAATATAAGATCATGTTTGCTTAAATACTAGAATGATTGGAATTTTAAAATGTGGTGCACAAATTGTTATCTTAATGCTTATAAGCACAGTGCTTCATAAAAAAAAAAATTAATGATGATCCCAGAAATTAAATATAAAGATGTGAAAATTCAGTAAGTTACAATAATGAAAACATGGACTCATTAGAGCAATAAGTTCTAAAGTTTTAGTAACTTGCTAGCACATAAAGCTTTTTACTCAGAAAGAGAGACTGTTACATATTTTCAGGTACCATTTTATTTACAATTTCTATATATTTTGAATAAAATCATAGATTAAAATTGAACACTTGATCCTAATTAATGATCAGTAAATGAACAGCGGATGTTTAACAAATGACATTGTCTGAAACTGATATGAATGTCTAACATTCAATTCAATCTATGTCTGTAAACAGTGGTGTGGTGAATATCCCTACCATCAAAATGGTACAATTGATATTTTATTACATTCCAAGTGATAGCTGATTCACATACAAACACATGCACATGCGTGCCCACACATGCACACACACTCTCTCTCTCTCTCTCTCTCTCTCTCTCTCTTTCACTAAATTCGTATATAGAACCTATTTGTGCATTATAAATTATCAATGCAAAAGAGAAAAAATATGAAAGTGAAAAAATGATAAGAATTGAATCTCTCCCTCATGATTTCATAGTGTGTTAACTATTATAATACAGCTAATGACTCAAATTAAACAGTAAAATAAGCCACTTCATAGCTAAATTTTGAAATATCCTATTTAAATCAATGCTTAGCTGTATTTCCACATAGGGACTTAACTTTTATGATCACCAGCTTTGCTTATTTCTCTCATCCAATTTACTAGGGTCATGTAAGTTAAATCTCTCTATATATAAAGCTGAAGTTGTCTGTGTATGGCAGGTTTGGTAGCCTTCAACTAACACTATCTCCTCCGAGACCCTGTGGCACAAGTTGACCAAAATTGAAAGTATGATAGAAGAAGGCTTGCTCTTCCTTCCGCAGAAGAATAAATCCAAATCGGACCATGTTAACACCAAAAATTATTTACATCAAAAAGGTAGCTTTTTTTCTATGAAAATCCCTATTTTTTACGATTTTTTGACTGCTGTGTCACCATTTTTCGGTGTATTTCAACCAGAAAAATGTTCACTTAAAGAGAATAACAAGCTACATAATGCAAAATTTTTACTTTTCAAAAATTCCAATTCTAAAGGTCGAAACAAACCCGAGCAACGCCAGGTGATACTGCTGGTATATATATATGTATATATATGTGTATATGTATATATATATATATAGATAAATAAATAAATGGAGTTGAACGAAGATGTTATTAAAATTCTTTTACTTTCGACATATGTTTTAAAGACAACATGGTTTTATTCCAAAGGAATAAACAGTGTAAAATGCAATCTTCTCATCAGGAAAGAAAGAGAGAGTCTCTCTCAACAACAAGACATTATAACAATTACGATTTAGGCAGTCATAGAAACATATGTTGAAAGTAAAAGAATTTTAATAGCTTCTTCATTCAACTCCATTTATTTATTTATTTATAATACACAAATTTCTGCACATTAACCCGGAGTTTTTACCTTTGAATAGGTCACGTCAACCGTGTTACTGGCGTGAATTTTGCTACCCTGATAACGGTTTATTGAATTTTCCAAAGGTTAATTCATTCATCCATTTAAATATTTATATACATATATATATATATATATATATATATATATATATCATCATCATCATCATCATCATCATTTAACATCTATTGTCCATTCTGGCATGGGTTGGACAGTTTCACCAGGGCTGGCAAGCTGGAAGGCTGCACCAGACACCAGTCTGATTTGCCATGGTTTTTACAACTGGACGCCTTTCTTAATGCCAGCCACTTCAAGAGTATAATGTGTGCTTCTACAAGCCACCAGCACAGGTGCCATTTGTGTGACACCAGTATCTGCCACAACTGTAATTTTACTTGGTTTGATGGGCCTTCTTCTCAAGCATGACATAAGGCCAGAGGTCTAAATCATTTGCTATTGCCTCTGTGAAGCCCAACACTCAAAAGGTGCTTTTCACATGCCAACTGCATTGGCCATGACTACAGTTTCACTTGGCTTGACAAGTCTTCTCAAGCACAACATACTGCCAAAGGTCTTGGTTAACAGACATTGCCTCTCAAAGACACTTTTCCAAAATGCCATGTTGTGGGACTGAACCCAGAACCATGTGGCTGGAAAGATAGCGTCTTACCACACAGCCACGCCTCAATATGTATATACATATATATATGATAATTCAGTTTTGGGGATTAATATATATATGTGGGTATTCTATTTCAGATTATGCAACAAAAAAAAAAACTAACAAGTATATCTGAAGGTAAACTTGTGGTATCTATATGCACATCATGAAATAATACTTTAAAGGATAAAACCAGTACACCAGCAGGGCATAGATTCTGATTCCATCAAAAGACAGCATGTATCTGTATTTTACATATATTTTTCACATTTAATCAGACATTTTATTCTGATGTATAATTTTATATTTTATATTTGACATTATATATTAGACTTTATAAGCTTGATATATGTGTACTAATTCATATTTATAATGTATAATTTATAATTTATAATGTATAATTTATAATTTATAATTTTTAATTCTTAATTTTGTAAAGTTTAATTTTTAAATTTTAATGTTTAATTTAACGCTTAATTTTAAGGTGATGTAAAATTAGATTAACAATATTTTGAAAAATAACCTGAAGATGTACTGTTAGAATTGTAAATCTGATGATTACACACACACACACACACACACACACACAAACACACACACATACACACACACACACATTATAATCTTCTGATACTCAAACATGTGTAGTTCCTTCATAATTGATCATTTTAATTTTAACTTAAATAGGAGATAATTAAGGATGTATATTTTATACCCTGCTGGTGTACTGGTTTTATCCTTTCAAGTATTATTTCATGATGTTTAAACAGATACCACGAGTTTACCTTCAGATATACTCGTTAGGTTGTATTTTTGCATAATTTGAAATAGAATGCCCGCATAGCTATTAATCCCCGAAACTGAATTATCATTAATTTCTATTGTATATAATATGTTTTGTATATTTCTAAAAAAAATATATATAAATATATGATAATTAAAACCCACCTGCACGATATGCAAATGCCTGTAATGCTAAAGGGTTGTACCTGATTGATTTGGAAATTCGCTTTCCCATATTCAAATTATATATTTATGTGTAGTTAAGTATATGTCTGGTCATAGAGTGACCAATAGATTTGCATCCATAAAGGGCTTAGCCCCAGAGAAGACTTGTCAGACTCTAAAGCTGAAGGCATATAGTTCTTTGACTCTGGGAGGTTGGAATCTGTTATGGTCAGTTAGTAAGTAAACAAAGAATAAACAATCTAGTCAGTGAGGACAGGTTATCTATGCCAGGCCCTAGCACCCACAAAAGAGGCACCACCACTGGAGCATCGTTTGGTTTGTCCCACCCTTCTCACACAAAATCTTGTGTGAGAAGACTATTCCTCAGGTAAGTAGACAAACACTTCACGCAGACACACAGGTGTCTGCATGAAAAGTATACAAGCAACATCCATAAAATGTGGGAGGTAGTTGGTTGCTCTTGCAGTGATTTCAATGACTGCTCAAGAGGTGGCGGTGCAATACATGGCTGAGAGAGTCATTTATGAAGCTCTGGTGATACCTAGTGACCATAGTAATAGCAGCAACTGATCATCCACCATCAGCAGCGACAGTGACAGAAACACCAGCACTGATGCTAACAAACCCAGCAACAGCACTATGGCCAGAGTTGACGACCATACCAACACCAGCAGCACCAGCATGGCTTCTGGCCCCACATGCAGTATTACCATCACCATCGGCAAAATCGGCAGCAACGCCAGGGATACCATTACAACAACAACAGCTGCAGCGATACTGTCAGATTCCCATGACTTATAATAATAGCGCTGATAGCAGCTCCAGTAACATCAGTGGCAACAACACCCACAAGCCCAGAAAATGTGCCATAAATGTGTACACAACCAACTCCCAAGCCAAGACTGCCTTCTAGTGGCATCTCTACAACCACAGGTTCCCTTTCAGGATTCTGGGAAGAAAATATGTCACATCTCTGGAGAGCCACATATGGAATCTCGAAGATAGAGGAACCCAATACACTATCAAGTGGAGGATCATAGAGCAGCCGGGTTGCTATATTAACAGGAGCAGATGCTACAAACTTTGTATGGCTGAGTGTGAAAGGATCCTCAAAGACTCCCTGAAACCAGGATTACTGAATTCATGGTAAGAAATTTACAGCCCCTGCAGGCATTTCAAATGCTACCTGCTGTATTCCTATGTCCCATAATTGAAGAACTACATGCCTTCAGGTTTAGAGTCTGATGAGTCATCCATGGAGCTAAACTCTGTAAGGATACAAAACCATTGATCTTTATGTCTGGACAAATTCTTAACTGCATATAAATACATTACTGCTCTATACTTTAGACCTTTGGAGATATACTGTGATTGGGAAGAACTAAAGTGAGATCACAGCCATGGCTGATGCCAGTGTTGCATGTCCGGCCCATTTAAGAGTACCCCTGATGTGTCAGTTGATATGATATGCTTGAGAAGACCTGTTGAATCAAGTAAAATCAAAATCGTAGCTGTGGCCAGTGCCCCATGACTAGCTCCGATGCTGGTGGCATGTAAAAAGCACTATCCAAATGTGATCGATGCCAGGAACGCTTGACCAGCCCCTATGCTGGTGGTACATAAAAAGCACCATCTGAATGTGGCCCATGCCAGTACCCTACAACTGGCTCATGTGCTGGTGGCATGTAAAAACCACTATCCAAACACAAATGAATAGATGACATGAATGTATTCATGCATGTATATGTGCATGTATTTTTCTTATTGAGTTTGGAAGCTGAGGCATTGCCCATGACCTTTATAAGTCTTCTAAGACTGACGAGCTTTGCTATTAATGTTCCATTTGAACTGTTGCAGGCCAATACCTACAGAGAATGCTATAACAAAGAGAAGATTCCTGAAGGATGATGTTCTGGAAGACAGGAAAAAGGATTAGTGTGGGCTAAGGATGTTGGATACACCAAAAATGACAAGAGTTAGAAAGGCAAGTGGGACAGGGGTGTCACATTGTTGTAAATACAAAACCAACCAGCTCAAAGGTACCTAATGACCTCTGTGTCTGGTAGTGATAGAAAAGACAAAGAGAGAAGACAGCATGTCTGTGAACCAGGAACTGAAGAGTGTCTGTTAGTGACTCAATACCAGTCAGTTGGATGGCTCTTCTTTGGATGTGATTGTGCATATCACAGCACTGTACTAGATGTGGAAGGAGTACTTTATTGTAACTCTCTCTTGAGCCTTGTAGAATATCATTCTCCATTGGAGACTAAAGAGAGGGGCTAGTCTTCAGGATACAGTTCAAGCTATGCTAAGGATGTGCTGTTGCCAAGAAAGATCCTCAGTGATAATAAGACCAGCATTGGAAGCCACTGAGTGGGCTATAGCTGAATTCCATTCATGTTTTGTTGGGTGCGGTGCAGTGGAATTTTCTTTATATAATTGGTGCATGAGTTATCATCATCATCATCCACTTAACGTCCGCTTTCCATGCTAGCATGGGTTGGACGATTTGACAGAGGTCTGGGGAACCAGATGGCTGCACCAGGCTCCAATCTGATCTGGCAGAGTTTCTACAGCTGGATGCCCTTCCTAATGCCAACAACTCCAAGAGTGTACTGGGTGCTTTTATGTGCCATCAGTACGAGGGCCACTCAGATGGTACTGGCAACGGCCATGCTCAAATGGTGCTTTTGTGCCACCTGCACAGGAGCCAGTCCAGCGGCACTGGCAATGACCTCACTTGAATGATTTTTCACAAGCCTCCAGCACAAGTGCCAGTAAGGCGATGCAGGTAATGATCACGCTCGAATGGTGCTTTTTACATGCCACCGGCACAGAAGCTAGTTTGTTGCTCTGGCTTGGATGATACTCTTAGCACTCCACTAGCACGGATACCAGTCATAGAATTTGATTTCAATTGCGATTTCGATTTCACTTGCCTCAACAGGTCTTCGCAAGCAGAGTTTAGTGTCTAATGAAGGAAAGGTACGCATTATATAAGTGGACTGGTTACACCCCTGGCATACGTCATGAAGTTATGGTCTCACTTGGCTTGCCATGTCTTCTCAAGTACAGCATATTTTCAAAGGTTCCGGTCACTAGTCATTGCCTCGGTGAGGTCCAATGTTTGAAGGTTATGTTTCACCACCTCATCCCAGGTCTTCTTGGGTCTACTGCTTCCACAGGTTCCCTCAACCGCAACGGTGTGGCACTTTTTCACACAGCTATCCACATCCATTCTTGCCACATGGCCATACCAGCACAGTTGTCTTTCTTGCACACCACATCTGATGCTTCTTAGGTCCAACTTTTCTCTCAAGGTACTTACACTCTGTCAAATATGCACACTAACATTACACATCCATCAGAGCATACTGGCTTCATTCCTTGCAAGCTTACGCATGTCCTCAGCAATCACAGCTCATGTTTCACTGCCGTGTAGCTTGGCTGTTCGTACACATGCATCATACTTTCTACCTTTTACTCTGAGCGAGAGGCCCTTTGTCACCAGCAGAGGTAAGAGCTCTCTGAACTTTGCCCAAGCTATTCTTATTCTAGCAGCTACACTCTCAGTGCACCCTCCCCCGCTACTGACTTGGTCACCTAGATAATGGAAGCTATCAACTACTTCTAGTTTTTCTCCCTGAAATGTGGTGGAAGTTGTTCTCCGCACATTTTCAGTGTTTATTGCTCCTGAGCATCTGCCACATACAAAAACTATCTTCCCAGTTGGCCTTCCTTTGATATTGCTGCACCTCTTATGTGTCCGTAACTTACACAGGGTACATCTTATGGGGTTTCTACCTAGGCCTTTTCTACAGATCGAGCAGGGCCAACTACCTGAAGGGATTTGTGGTTTGCCTGACTTCCTGCTTATTAGGACTTTGGTTTTAGCTAGGTTGGTTCTAAGGCCCTTTGATTCTAATCCTTGTTTCCACACCTGAAACTTCTCCTCTAGTTCTGATAGTGACTCAGCAATTAGAGCAAGGTCATCAGCATAGAGGAGCTCCCAGGAGCATCCTGTCTTGAATTCCTGTTATTGGCTGGAGGACTATGATAAATAGGAGGGGGCTGAGGACTGAACCTTGGTGGATCCCTACCACTACCTAGAATTATTTTTCACTGTAGTCGTTGCCAACCTGTGCATAGCTTGCACAGTTCTTACTAACCATTCATATATCCCTAGTTTCATCATTGACCATCAGATAAGGGATCCAGGGACCCTGTCAAAGGCTTTCTCCATGTCAATGAAAGCCAGGTACAGAGGTTTATCTTTGGCTAGTTATTTCTCCTGCAGCTGTCTAACCAGAAATATAGCATCAGTGGTGCTTTTCCCTGGCACGAACCCAAACTGCATCTCATCTAAACTGACTCTCTCCCTAATTAGTTGGGCTATGACCTTCTCTGTGACCTTCATTACCTGATCTAACAAGTTGATACCTCTGTAATTATTTGTATCTAAAGCATCACCTTTACCTTTGTAGAAGTTGACTATTATGCTGCTATACCAGTCGTTGGGTGTGACTCCTTCGTGTATCACCTGGTTAACTATATGGGTGACTAGGCAATAGTCAACACTGCCAGATATTTTGAGCATTTCTACAGTGATTCCTGATGGGGCTTTTCCCTGTCTTCATACTCTTAATTGCTTTATCTACCAAGGTACTGCCAACTCGGAGAGCAGGTTCCTCTGTTGGGTTGACATTCAGTAGACTCTCTTTCTCCCATTCATTTTTTTTATTGAGCTACCTTTCACAGTGGTATCTCCAAACCTCTCTCTTTGCAGCCTCGTTTAGTGCAAGTGAACCATCATCCATGCGAACACATTTCTCCCCTACAACATCATGATTCTCTCTCATACACTGTCTTGCAACACGAAATACCTCAAGTCTTTGGTTCTCACGGCACAGAACATTGGTAAATTTTTTCCTATCTGCTTCCCCTCTGGCTAAATAAACCTGTCTCCTTGCTTCCCTTCGGGCAGTCTGATACAATTCTCTGCTGCCACAGTTCTTCCAGTCCTTCCATGCCTGTTTCTTTTCTCTAATAGCCTTGTCAACAACATTGTTCCACCACCACATTATTTTTGGTTGAGAGGGGACTTTGCACCATCACAGATCTGGTCAGTGTCCCTCAACAGGTTTTCTGTTACTCAAATATGATATTATATTGATATTTAAACATGATACCATTAAGAGAAGCCATTCTGTTACTTTCTTTTCAGTGGTGTCCATAAGTAGGAATGGTTATGGGTACTCAAAACAGTAGCTGATCAAAGTGTGAAAGATTCACCATTGCAAAACTGTTCTATACATTGAGTTTCATGTCTAGTGATCTCAAAACTAGTTTTATCAGTATTTTCTTTATTTGTATAAATAGAACTTCCAAAAGTTTTGCTAACTTTACCAGGACTGATTCCAGACCCAGAGCTAGGAAATTAATATAATTTTAGTAATGGATTGCCTATATACTTACCATCAGGTGTCTTTGGAACATTCACATAAACATCCTCCAAATCTTTAAAAAATTAAAAAAATAAAAATATATAAGATAATTATAGATAATATCTAAAATATGTTAGTAGTGTGTCGATACTACCAGAATAAATGCTAATGAAATAGACTCAAACACATTCACTCATGCACATACACGCACATACATTAATAGATAAAAGATGCAATAGGCACAGGTCTGGCTGTGTGGTAAGAAGCTTACTTCCCAACCACATAGTCCTAGGTTCAGTCCCACAGCATGGCACCTTGGGCAAATGTCATCTACTATATCCTCATAGCCTCGGGCTGACCAAAGCCTTCAGAGTGCATTTGGTAGATGGAAACTGAAAGAGGCCCATCGTGTATATATGTATATATATATATATATATACACACAAGTTTAAGAATTTGTGTTGCAATATTCCTGATGTGAAACTATGTGTTGAAACAAATATTGTTTTATTTTGGAAAGGTCACTTCTTTTTTCGTTTTGCCAAATAAACACCTGCACTATATATTAGTTCTTCACTCATTTATGGCTGTTATTCTAACTCATGTCCATAGTCCGAATATCTTTAATCACACATCTGAGATCTCGTCAGTGACACTTTCCATTTTCATGCATGCTCTTGCTCCACTTTGTCCATTCTTTTCTTCTCTGATATAGATCCGTATATGTGCATGCATTTGCTTCTGTATGTGTGTGTGTGTGTGTACATGTGTATGTGAGTGTGTGTGTGTCAGTGTTCTTAGTAACACTATGACCCTGCCATCAGCCCCATCTCTTCCCTCATTGCTGCTGCTGCTGCTGCCCACGACACTAATTTTTGGTACCATTCCTCTATCGCTCTGTATTTGTGTGATTGTCCATGCTGCTGCAATTGAAGTAGATATTGTTGTTGTTACTGCTGTTGCTGTTGTCATTGTTGGCTGTGTTGTTCATATTGTTACAGCCATTTGTGAAGTTATTTTTTTGTGTTTGTGTGTGTATATGGGCTCACTTCCTATGTTGTTTGCATTCATGCCCTTTATAGTTTTTTTTATCTAGCTCTATTTCTTATACCTATCATAGGTATGTGGATATTTACTTATTGTGTATGTATTACACTGTTTGTATCTGTTTTTTTTCTTTCTTCTGTCTTTAGTCGTCATGTTGTATGGTGTGGTGGCAGGTGTTATTGTTCCAATCATGTTTTCTGTTGAGTCTCAGTCTGTCTATTTCTATGTTTCTAGCCTCTGTGATCTGTCTAAGTACCATGTCAGTACTATGTGTTGATAATACCTTAACTACTATGCTATTAAGGAAGCTGCTATTTTCTGCTTGAGCATGTTGGTAGAAAACTGACAAACCTTTCTCTTCTTTGAGAACTCCCACCAGTGTTCACCTATATGCACTCCTATGCTGCATGTTGTCTCTCCAATGCAAATAACTGTCATGTTTCTGCACCACCCCTCAGTACATCATAAGCTATACACTATATTCCTAACCTTAGTTAACCTGTGGGTTCATCCTAGGGGCAAAAAAGTGCATGGCTAACAACTTTAGCCTTATCTAATGTTTTTCTAAAAGAGTATGCTAGTTGACTGCCAGAGGTAGCATCATTGAACATGACACTGGTATTTTTTGTTGTCATATCATAAGTTGACCTTATGTACCTTTCTTTCTGGTCCTTTCTGTGCTTTCCCAATATTTACTCCTGCATTTCCTGTATTTAGTCCTTTTGCATCACTCACTATGATAGCTTCATACTTAGCTCTGGCTCCTTTGTGTACTCTAATCCTGTTCCTTTGGTTTTAACTAGAGAACTGCATGCTGTGGATGAAGCATTGTCTGTATCTTTCCAATCCATACGGTTGCACAGATGAGACACATTCCTCATCACTCTCATGAAGTCTGCTATAAGGATATTGCACTTGGAGTTGTCCAAAATAGCTGCTTTCTTGTGGACCAGGCATTTAGAGGCCATGGATTTGGTATAATGGGTGTGAAGGATCTGGACCTTACTGTTCTTAGCAAGAGTTCCATGTCCAAAACTGGTAGCCTATAGTTTGGGTACTTGTTAGAGTAGTCTATTATTACTTTAATACTCTGGTGGATGGAGTTAGCTATTTGCTGGATGCTCTCCATAGTGTTAGCTTCTAGATCATTAACATAGTCTTGTAGGGGTGCTTTGGCTATTATCTTGATATCATCTACATAGCGGGAGTACATAGTTAGTGTTATGGAGTTCTTCGCTAATTTCTCTTTGAGTTTCATATCCCACCATACCATATATAGTCACATCACTAGCAATACTGACATTAATAGCTGCAACATCCTTTTAGGTGTATATCTCGTCATTAAACTTGAATGTGGTTTAGGTACTTGCACCCACTGCATGTGCGAACATCTTTTGTAATCTGATCAGCATTTTTAGGGGTCTGTATAGCTCTGATCCATCTGTTCCACCTCTCTCTCTTGGGGTTTTCTTGGCCATAGAAGTTATAGTAGTGAGTCAACCTCTTACTGATCTAGTGGGGCAGAAACAATTAAGGTCATGTTCATGTAAGTAATCATTGTTACATGTCAGTCTCAGGAGGAGGCCCAGTTCTTCTTTGTGAACATCACAAAACTCCATGTCACTCTCCTTGATCACCTTCACACATTTCTCCACAGCAAAATCAACATCAATGGATTGGTATAAGGGTACTTCGTCCATATTGCCTATTATGTATCCCTCAGATTGTAGGCACGGTTTCATTCATTGATCCTGCTGAAGAGGCCCTCTGTGCTGTCACACATATCCAAGGACATTTTGATCAGAGGGCATATGATCATAGAAAGGAAGTAGGTAGTTGTTGGCAACATTGACTCCACAGATCAGTCTCATTGGTGGTCCTGTCACATTGTTGTTACATTATGGTCCTTGTAGGATGTCATTATTAGTGGCCTTACAATTAGAAATGATTTGCTTACCAAAATCGAAATATAATAATCTGTCCTTATTGGACTCCTACAAATCTATCAATCAAGAGAAATTCCTTGCTTTACATAAAAATGTTTTGAAATTTGCATCTTAATTTTTGACAACTTATCAATGTGAGCAGTTTTCTTTTTTTTTTTTTTTCAAATTGAATTATGCAAAAAATCGTGTATGTACCAGACCTTCAAAAACCAGAGTAATGAACTAAGAATAGCAGTTGCTTCAGAGGCATGTGATATTCCTAAACTTTCAAAAACAATAAAAATTAAAATAGCAGTTCCATCCTTCTCACTAAACAAAAGGTTAGTTAGCTTTGATAAAATTATCAATTTATCAAAATTAGTTTAGATATGTCATTTACATATAATGTTATTTAGGAATCGAGGTAAGTTTTCAAAATTAAATTTGGTTTGTGCTTGGTTGTTATGATTTTCTGTTTGGTTTTGGTTCCCCACTACCACTTGACAATCAGCGTTGGTTTGTTTACCTCCACAGAAGCTAGTAATAGATACTGTTTGTTTTTGCAATGTTTAATTTGATTTTTCTCCCTCCCTTGTCAACACACGTAATTCTGTCAATATTTAGTACAGTTTGTACTTTTTCCCTCACTTCAATATTTGGTGGTGATATTACCATTAAGAGAAGCCATTCACAAATATGTTTAGAGCAATAAGGGTTTTTCTGAGATTACATTCTTGTTAGAGTTATCCATAAGCAGGAGTGATTTTGGATACTGAAGGGGAAAAGCTGATCCCATTTACCTTTGGAAATCTGTTCCATTTTTTGTGTCTCATGTCTAAGCAAGTATCTACTGAATTCAATATTAGTTGTATACCAATTTGGGTTATTTGTTTAAATAAAACTTTAAAAATATATGCATATGAACTGCATTAATAAAGGTAAGATAAATAAAGGTGTAAAATATAAGTTACATATGAATGTTTGCAAGAAGTTCTTTGCATATGCAATGAAATTTTAACACCTTCAAAGTTTTAATTTCAATCATACATATATATTAAGCTGCATATTCTACCCAAAGAAAGAATGAGACAAACTATTTGCTAATCTTGCTCCAATGAATGTAATTTTTTGTTAATAAATTGCTTATATACTTACCAGCAGGTTTCTTTGAAACGTTAACGTAAGTACCATCCGTGTCTTTAAGAAATGAAAAAAAGAACAAATAGCATGGCTATAAATAATATTTAAATTAAGATAGCTGTGTACTGATTCTACCATAATAAATACTCATGAGATACACTCAAACACACTCACACATACATACATGCATATTAAATACACAAAAGTTAGAGAGTGACATATTTCATAATAGTTAGCTGTCTGTCTATTTTAAAGATAGGTTCTAAGATCATGCAATATTGATTGTACTTACTTCGTTGTCCCATTTCTAAATATTTCGGCTCGCTAACCTCAGCACATTGTTCTTCCACAGCATCAAGAAATAAAATGAAAGGCATATTTATTGTTTGGAGGGTGTGATTTAAATATTTTGATGATACACAGAAAGTAGCAGCTATATGTAGATAGTAGAAAAAGAAATAGAAAGCCCTTGGTACAGTATTAGATATCTGAAAAACTGAATAGAAATGGCTTTTCTGATAATTTTCCACTTTAATAATTAGGTGTTTATAAGTTTAGAAAAAGGTAACTCTTGAATTCAAATAGTTACCCAAAGCATGGGTGAGGGCAGTTGCTGAGGCCATTGCTTCTGCTTTCCTTTTCTTTTTGTAGTTCCTTCCTGGACTGTTGTTGTGGAAACCTTCAAGAAAAAGGAAAGCAAAAGCAATAGCCTCAACAACTGCCCTAAATCATGCTTTAGTTGACTAACTGAATTCAGGTGTTACCTGATTGTAAACTTATAAGCATTCAGTTATTGAAGTGGAAAAATTATCAGAAAAGCCATTTCTATTCTTCATTTTTGTATTTGGTTTGCAAAATTCTTTATATGAGTTTGTGTGTTGAAGCATATTTTGTGGTGTCTGGGGAGAGTCATTCTCTTTTATTGCCTTATTATTTAACACACTTACCAGTAAATTTTCCACTCATTTATAATATATACATATATATATATATATATATATATATATAGTGAGAATTTACAAAAAAAAAAACAAAAGACAAAGATCGGTGTGTAAACAACAAACAGATGTTTAATGCTCAGGAAGTGAGAAAGTCTTTTACGTTTCGAGCATATGCTCTCTGACAGAAAGGAACACAGAAAAAAGAGGGAGCGAATATAAAAAGAGGGAGAGAAAATAAAAAAGGTTTAGTGGCTTGCGATCTATCATGGCGAATGATATATATATATCCGGCAAAAAGAAAATGGAGGGGATACAAAAATTACATAGATCAGCCAGTAGGCATTCTATTAAGTCTATCTATTCCAAAACAAAAGGCAGTATTATAAAAATACATACACATTCAAAGACTGTGTGCTACACAAATATATACAAGTAAAACATAAAATATCAGTTCCTTACGGCCGTTTCTGCCAAGAGGCCACAATATCCTCCATCTCTTCAGTGTTCTGTAGGGATTAGTAGATAGAGTTTGGATGCTGAGTGTGCTAATGATTATGTAAAAGTAGAACTTATTGAGAGGCTGATTGTACAAAGTGTACTTCTCTAGGATATAATCTCAGAATGTACTAACACTAATTCAATTGTCAATATTTAGTACAGTATGTACTATTTCCATCAATTCAATATTTGGTTCTGATATTAACATTAAGGGAAGCTATTCACAAATATGTTTAGAGCAATAAGGGTTTTTCTAAGATAAATTTCTTGCTAGAGTTATAAATAAACAGGAGTGATTTTGGATACTGGAGGAGAACAGTTAATCACATTTACTATTGCAAATTTATTCCCATTCATTGTGTCTCATGCCTTGGCAAATATCTACTGAATTCATTATTACTTAATTATTTGGATTTTTTGTACAAATTAAGGCTTACAAAATAAATTTTTATGAACTACATCATTAAGGGTAAGGATTGATAAAAAGGTAAAATATCAGAGTTAAATAGGAATATCTGTAAGAAGTTTATCGTATATGCAATGGAATTTTAATATTTTGAAAGGTTTTTAGGTGTGGCTGTGAGGTAAGAAGTTTAATTTCCAAACACATGGGTCTGGGTTTCGTCATATGATGAGGCACATTGGGCGAGTGTATTCTGCTATAATCCTGGGCGGACCAAAATCTTGTGAATGGATTTGGTATATATATAAGGGAGTGTGTGTGCCTTTGCGTTTGATCCCCATCACCACTTGACAATTGTGTTTGTTTGTTCACATCCACATAACTTAGCAGTTTAGCAAAAGAAACCAATAGAATAAGTAAAAGGCTTAAAAATAATAAGTACTCGGGTGGATTTGTTGGACTGAACCCTTGAAAGTGGTGCCTTAGCATGGCTGCAGTCCAATGACTGGAACAAATGAAAGACATGCATTAAGCTGCCTCTACTACTCAAAGAAAGAGTGAACCAAAATTTTGCTAACTCTTGCTCTAATGAATGAAATTTTATTATTCGATTGCTTATATACTTACCATCAGGTTTCCTTGAAACATTAACGTAAGAAATCTTCATGTCTTTAAAAAATTAGAAATAAAAACAATAAATAGCGTTATGTTAGTATTGTGTTGATACTACAATAATAAATGCTAATGAGACAGACTCAAACACACTCATACACACATATTAAAAGATAAAAGTTAGAGAATGATACATTCATGACTGTTAGCTTTCTGTTAATGTTTAAGATAATTTCTAAGATCATGCTGTGTACTAACAATATTGTTTATACTTACCTGCTGGTTTCAATTCTAAATAACTGGGCCCACTAGCTTCAGCATATTGCTCTTCATTAGCTTCAAAAAATTATATAAAGATGTGCACATTTATTGTTTGGAGAGGATAGTTTTAATATTTTGATATTGTACAAAAAGTAACTAAAAAAAATAAAATACTAGTGAGATCTGTGGAAATTCCACAGAACGAAAGAGATTAAGCAAAGCTATTTAAGAAAGAAAGGATGATTGTTATTTGTATTTTGCTAAGTGATTTCACTTCCAGTTGCAAAATAGTATATGATTTTGAAATTTCCTTCTGCTAAGCACCTTATATTTCTCTCTTTCTCTCTACCTCTTCAACAAACATTTTAACCATGTAATTCCCCTCTTCATGTCTTTAACATTTCCCTCTTTCTCTTTCCACCCGACAGTAAGTCATTAACACTTCTCTCTCTCTCCCACTTTCCTCTCATCATAGTTGTGTCTTGCTCTTTGCCTCCCCCTTCAACTAACTACGTGATGCATTTGACCTTAGTGTATTATTATACTCCTCTCTTCTTCTTGCTTCTCTACCCACATTTCTCCCTCTTTCTCTCATTCTTACTCAACCTCTCACTCATTCCACTTCCACCTCTCTAACAAACTAAAGTATAACAGGTGAACAAACAAGCAAATTATTATATAGTGTATATTTTATATGCAACAATGTTTTCACACATGCTACCCCAAGAAACCGAACTAAATCAGCTCTTCTAAACTGCATCTTTCTCTTCTTCACATTTCCTCTTCATGCCATTAAAAACATCTCCTAAGTATGGTTCACCTCCTATTGACATTTGTCCTTTATCCTTACCATCAATGAGCTAACCTCCACTATTGTTATTGATTTTCCCTTTTTCCACTACTCACCACATCTAACATCTGCTGCCACTTCCAACAGACATCCATTCCATGTTCATACCACAAATGATCCTCCACCCTTCAAATCGGTATCCCTTTCTTAATTTCCCCACCAATCACAACTGCCAGCCCCACAACTCATGACCCTATAATGAGCCCTCCATCATTCTCCTGTCGAAAGTGCTATTCTGCTGCTGTAAGAGACAAAAACAGAATACACCATACATTTATACCATACATATTGCCATCTCTGTACTGTGAGTTGCCACTTCCTTTCCTTTGTACTATTTCAGTCAGCATCTATTTCTTATTCTTACTGTGTCCACTTCTATACGTAAATCCTTTCCTGTTCATGATTTATTAAAACTCCTATGTTCATTTGACCTGTTTTATTCCATGGTTTGTATTCACCTCCTTTTCTCCCAAACTCTTACAACCTTACACACCAGCATCCCTGATTCTGAAGTATCATCACTATAAATACAGAATGGAAGAAGATATGAGAGTGGAGGTCGAGTATACAGCACGAATGTGTGTATGTGTATATATATATGTATATGTGCGTGTGTGTGTGTGTGTGTGCGTGCGTGTGTGTGTGTATGTATGCTTCTCTGGAGACTGTCAGAATGATATAGATGTCTCCAATGAGAACCCAATAAGGTTCGAAAATCGATTAAGGTTGTTAATTGTATTTTTTCAGTCTGCAGAGAAATGGCTAAAATTTGCCCTGTTACTTATAATTATACCATATTACATATATATGTATATATGTGTGTGTGTGTGTGTGTATATATATATATACATATATATATATAATTCATAAATGAGGGCAAAGGAAAAAATTTCTAAGGCCAAATATGCCGAAAAATTGGACATATTGTCCATTAACCATATAATTTTTTCACAATACGCACGCTACTCGAAAAAAGGTCGACAGAAATTTCTAAAAAATTCCATTATTACCGTATCGGACCGATTTCAGAGTTAGCTACTAAGAGCCCTCTCTTCATCAGTGATACATGTGGCAAAAGAAATAAATGAGATACTTACTCATACCCATGGGTATGAGTAAGGATCTAACTCTGAAATCGGTCCGATACGGTAATAATGGAATTTTTTAGAAATTTCTGTCAACCTTTTTTCAAGTAGCGTGCATATTGTGAAAAAATTATATGGTTAATGGACAATATGTCCAATTTTTCGGCATATTTGGCATTAGAAATTTTTTCCTTTGCCCTCATTTATGAATTGTTTATAAATTTAACCGTTAAAGGTACTTTTTAATATGCTGGCCATTGATAAAATTTTCTTCGAGAAAATATATTTTTCGAAAAGAATTTTATCCTCACATTTAATATATATATAGATATATATATATATATATAATATATATATATATATATATATATATATATATATATATGCATATATATATGTATATATATTTATATACATGCATATATGTGTGTATGTGTATATATAATTAATGAAGGCAGCAGTTTGCAGTGTTTCACCAAAAAGGAAAACTATAATTGTCACTAAATGTGACTAGTGTGTTAGAAACACATACATTGCTAGAAATATGAGCTAAAATGCTCTAATGTGTAAGTGTACGTATGTATATATATATATATATATTTATATACAGTGGGGGGAAATAAATATTCGTATATGTCAAAATTCTTTATCTATTAATTTCTAATGAACATAAATGGGATATACCAATACTATATTTGCATAAACATGCATAAACTAAGAAAGAATATTCAAAAGAAACTAATAAATTATAGTAACAAAGGAATTTATATACAATTATAAATAGTTAGGGTTGGAAAAATTATTCGTACAGAATAAATTTATGATTTTCTATGCCACAAAATACTGTTAAAATATTTTTTTTTACTAGAACTTTCTCGTTTGTTCCAATAATCTTATCAGTTGTCATTTTTAAGTATCAAAACGCTAGCTTTTCATTCAGCAGTGAGACCGTAATAATGGCGAAAAGTAAGGAACTCTCAAATTCAGTGAAAAACTTAATTATTGAACAGTGGAAAGCAGGTAAAAGTTACAGGAAAATATCAGAGACCCTTTGTATTCCATTTTCTACCATATTTTCATTTATTCAAAGATATAAAAAATAGGGAACTGTTGAAAACAGAATAAGATCTGGTGCACCACGCAAGATTTCCCCTAGAGCTTTAAGAAAAATGAAGCGAAGAATCGAAAAAAAAAAAATGCAATGATCACCAGAAAGGAGTTGCAAGAAGATTTGTTAGCTTCAGGGACTAGTGTTACACTACAAACAATCAGCAATGAATTTCATAGGAATGAACTGAAGTCACATTCTCCTAGAAAAACTCCGCTCTTGACTAAAAGGCATAGAGATGACCATTTAAAATTTGTTTATGAACATAAAGATAAAACTGATACATTCTGGGAAAATGTTCTATAGACAGACGAGTCGAAAATTGAATTGTTTGGATGAAAGTTCGTGTAGCCATGTTTGGAGGAAAGATGGTACCGCCTATTCGCCGAAAAACACAATTCCTACCGTAAAGTTTGGAGGTTGCAGCATCATGGTGTGGGGGTGTTTCTCTGCAAATGATACTGGCAATTTACATGTGATAGATGGTGGAATGAATGCAGAGATGTACGAAAATATTTTGAACAATAATTTATGGGACCCTGTACAAAAGCTCCAGCTTTGTGAAGGGTGGGTTTTACTACAGGATAACGACCCTAAACACACAGCGAAGTCTACCAAAAAATGGATTGTTGATCACAATATAAAATTATTAGAATGGCCAAGCCTGTCACCTGACTTGAACCTCATTGAAAATTTGTGGTGTTATTTGAAAATTAAGATTCATTCAAGAACCCCAACGTACATTGCAGATTTGAAGAAAATTTGTCAAGAAGAATGGGAAAAAATTCCTAAAGAAACATGCAAGTCATTGATTAAGAACTACAAGAAGAGATTGGTTGAAGTGGAACTGAATAATGGTTATGCTACGAAGTATTAAATCAGAATTATCAGTTATTTATGTTCTGTATGAATACTTTTTTCACCCCTAAATATTTATAATTGTATATAAATTCCTTAGTTACTATAATTTATTAGTTTCTTTTGCATATTCTTAGTTTATGCATGTGTATGCAAATAGAGTATTGGTATATCCTATTTATGTTCATTAGAAATTAAATAAATAAAGAATTTTGACATGAACGAATATCTATTTCCCCCCACTGTAAACATATATATATATATATATATATATATATATATGTACAGGGAGGTGTTTTGGGACTATAGTTTGCATTCATGTGATGATTACCATATAATCTGTAATACCTATGTATATCTGGTGGGTCATTGTTCATGCATTTTTTCAGGAAATATGGCACACACAAACACTGATGTGCACAACATAAATCAGATGAGGAGTAGGAAAACAGCCAAACCAGAAAAGGTAATGTAGTATGTAACTGCAGATGGGAAAATGAATGCAAATTTAATAACAACTGCATGGTAAAGAACGTAATTTACAAATGTGAAGTGATAAGTGCACTAAAATATGTGTACATTGGTGTAACTGGAAATACCATGAAAAATTGTCAATGAAATAACGAACTGGAGTAGAACATACAACTAACTGGTCTAGAATAAAACGTTAGGCCATACAATAGAACACTGTGGGTGAGTAACATATACCTAGAAGAAACTCTGAAGATCATTACATTCAGAAACTATGTAATTAATAGGCATTCAGAAGTAATTGTATCATGCACACATAAGATCAAAGCATCCTTTCAAGGATTCAAATGGAACCTTATGAAACAGAGAAACACTAACAACCATTAGTGTCTAACTGAACAATAGAAGGATTTTGTAAATGAACAAAACAAAACTATCTGGACATTATCATTTTTGTAAATCTGATGTGAATCCTAAAATGGAATGGCTCTTGAATGTATGGGTTGGGGATCAAACTCATTGGAGTATACAGAAAAGCATAATGGTAAATATGAAAAAAATAAAAGAGAGAAAAAAAGCAATAGTTTGATTGAGGAGTTGCAGAAAAAGGAAGGTGAAACCTGTAATGAATATCTATTCCTATCTACAAAAGAATGATCTGAAGGGTTTAAGAAGTGCTTGAATTCGTACAACATGATTGTGAAGCTGCCAATGCAGACAGAGAGACTGCATCTAATTATCCTGAGTAGTTGATGACAACCATTGCTGACAGCAAGTATACAATGTTGATGAAACTAAACTTTTTTGCTATAACTATAATTTCTCAAGGAGAAAAATCAACACCAGGATTTAAAGCTTCCAAAATTCATCTGACACTCTGGGAACAAATGCTGCTGGTGATATGGTGATATGAAATTAAAATTCCTACTTGAGCATCGCCCTGAAAATCCTGGGATTTTCAAGGCAACACACAAAGTTTCATCTACCACTGAATTTTTGTTCAAATATGAATAAAAGGACTATTAAGTCCTTTCAAAAATTGTTTTACAAATATTTTTCATCCTATAGAAGGGTAGTGTCACCCAATATTTTCAACAAACAATACACAAAGCTACCTAGTGAACTTAAATGAAGTTTCTGTTAGTGTAAAAGTAGAGCAAAAACTTTCTTCTTCCAGTCAATAGAACAGTGTGTGACAGCAAACATTAAGTCATTTCATTTGAGAACTTCCAAACAGCTTATGAAAACAATTGACAGGAAAGAAACTTATATTTAGAGACATCTGGAAGAAGTTAAGCATAATGGGAGCTGTGGATAATGTAGACGAGTGATGGGACAAAGTGAAACCCTAAAATTTGAATGGTGATTGAAAAAATATATGACCAGACTGCATCTGTGACTTTATAAGATTTCCACAAGCAGAAGGCCTATATCAAGTTTGGAAAGATGTTTTGACACTTGCATGTAATATAGGATTTTATGATGTCAAAGAAGATGACGGAGCTGAGTTGCTAGGGTACCATGGAGAAAGTATATTTAATGAAGAACTGATGCCCTCAGAAGAAGAACAATCTGAAAATATAGATAAGAATATAAGAATTCCTTCAAATCTCTTTAAATTATCTGGAAAAAAGATATTGGTAAGAGGTTCACCCTTATAGTGGAAGGCCTGCAATTGTAACATTAACTACAACACTTATCATGAATGTAGCATAAAAATTGTGAGAAGTATTTACAATGAGCTCACTTCCTACACCAAGGTATGATGTACCACAAACACTAAACAATCTTGGATGAGTTCTGAAACTATCAGACAGAAGATACATCATCCTGGTAGCTTTCATACCACCACCACCACCACCACTTCTCACACAGTAGTCAACATCTTTATGGTAATATTAGAATTCTTATTCACTTTCTAAAGTGTCTCTTTTCAGATGTTCTCATGTATACTTATTGCTCTGTGTATGATTAGGAATTATTTTCCTGCATAAAAGGGATCATGTTGGAATGCATTCTTACTTTATAACATGAAAATGGGAAAATGAATGTTGCTAAAGGATTCTCACTGCAACTATATTTTCATGAATGCATTACTTCCATAAAACAGAGTATTCCTGGATATATTTTATACGTCTGTGTGCATGTGCACGAGGTTCTCAAAATGACTTGCCCTCCTCAGCAAAATGAGTTGTAGAAATGCTATATTTTGAGTTCAACTGTGACAGTGACTACCCACTCCTCATACATTATACATCTATTTTCCTGCTCCAGCAGACTACCCAATCATGTCATATCTCACCTTGTCCTCACCACTAGCAACTATATCATCTTTATTACTTCTGCTGCTTGATCCTCATCATTATTCTTCTGTATCACTCTATCTACCCCAGCTCATATTTGTTGTTTCATCCACCCTTCAATCCTTCCCATTTTGGCAGTCTACTCCCTCACTCCTCATTCTCCTTCTCATACAACATTGCAAACCACTTACACATTTCTACTCAACAAGTACCTTGTGGGACCACATGGGTCCATTATCTATCTCTCTTTTTCACTCCCCACTTCCTCCACTAGATGTGGCTATTCAACAAATGTGAATAGCCACATCTTGTAAATCCCTCTACAGAAATCTGCTTGGCTCCATCCTCACAGGCTTCCCCTCATCCCCTAGCATGACACTGACATTCCAACTTTCTCAGAGTTTGCAGTCCTGCGAACTGCATGCCGACTTCAACAGTGCAAGCAGCATGAAAATGTACCTAGTCCATACTGTAAAGTGGTCAGCAATAGGAAGGGTGTCCAGCTGTAAGTACAATGCCAAAGCAAACACTGGAGCTCAATGCAGTCCTTAGATGCATGAAATCCAGTAGCTAACTTATGCCAGCATGAAACATGGTCAATAAATGATAATCTCCATAAATTCAAGTGTACATATATATGAAAGTACAGATGTGTCATTAAGAAGTCTGTGTCCTCAATCAAATGGTTTCCAGTTATGTCCCTCTATGTAGCTCTTATGGCTAGTGCCCACAGGCTGGATGAAGTCTTTTGAGTGGATGTGAAAAACAGAAACAAAGAAGCATGTTGTTTGTGTGTGTGTGTGTGTGTGCTTATGTGTGTGTCATCATCATCATCATCATCATCATCGTTTATGTGTGTGAATGAATAATAGTGTATGTTTGGGTCTCTTTGTCTTGACGTCACATGATTTTTTAAATGAGTGTCACCATCATACAAGCAGCATCTTTCACTTCCAAACTGAAGTTTGACCATGAGGAAATACCACCTTGCTAGAAAACAGGCTGGGGTTGGTGAAAGGAAGGTCATCTGGTTTTAGAAAATCTGTGTCAATAAATTTCATCTTATACTTGCAACCATGGAAACGTGGACATGTAGAATGCATCTATTTCATCAGATATTCAGAGTGAGAGATTTCAGACAAACTCAAGATTGCTTGTTGATGTTAGGCCTTTAGTGGTCAGCTCAGATCATCTAGTGTTAATGCCATGGAAGCAACGCCAGATATTTTCTTTATTCTTTGGTGGTAGTTTGTCATATAACATATTTAGCGACACTAGTACCTTGTATTGCACACCACCCATGGTAAGGTAGGACGTTGGCATGGATCAGTAGCTCAGTATCATTCAGTGCAGTATTAACACTGCAAAATCGTTTAAATTATTTTTGAGTGAATCACTCACTGGTCATTTCCTCACAAAACGTTTTGCTGATATCACGAGCAGTTTCAGCTGCCTTACATCCTTTTTTGTAAAGTTCAATAGCAAAATTACCCGAATATCGTGCTTTGATAGTTCCATTTCAGATGATTGTAACAATGGTGAAAAAAATAGCAATGTTAATTTATCGATGCATTTGGGCAAGTCTATGTCTGTATTATCAGATAATTGCAAAAAAATGTTTAAAAAAATCAAAACTCCGCAAAAATCCAGTACAAATTCTTCATGGTTTGAAACGTAGCTTACTTTTTACTCAACCTGATAGCAGCAGATGAAGAGATCTTCAACAGGGTTATTCCACTATAATGAAGCATTGGAAAGGGATGGAACCAATAAATTAGTATACGGACAACTTTTTTTTATCCACTGACTTTATGTTTGTATGCATCTATGAATATATGTATTCTTATTTATTCTTTTATTCCTTTATTTGTTTCAGTCATTTGACTGTGGCCATGCTGGAGCATTGCATTAGTTGAAGAAATCAACTCCAGGACTTATTCTTTGTAAGCCTAGTACTTATATTGGTCTCTTTTGCTGAACTGCTAAGTTTCAGGGATGTAAACACACCAACATCAGTTGTCAAGTGATGTTTTGTGGGGGACAAACACAGATAGACATGAAGACAGGGAAAGCACCTTGCCCATCAGGAATCGCTTCTGAGATGCTTAAAATATCAGGTGGTGTGGTTTATGGTCTTGTCACCTGCATCATAAATCAGGTAGTTCATGAAAGGTTCATATCCAATGACTTGTGTAGCAGCACCATAGTCAACCACTACAAAGGTAAAGGTGATGCTTTAAACAGAAATAATTAGAGGGGTATCAAATTATCGGATCAGGTGATGACAGTTACAGAGAGGGTCATAGCTCAACTAATTAGGGAGACAGTTAGCCTACATGAGATGCAGTTTGGTTTTATGCCAGGGAGAAGTACCACTGATGCTATATTTTTGGTAAGGCAACTGCAGGAGAAATATCTAGCCAAACATAAACCTCTGTACTTAGCTTTTATTGACTTGGAGAAAGCCTTTGACAGGGTCCCCCAATTCTTTATCTGATGATCAATGCAGAAACTGGGGATAGAGAAGAGGTTGGTAAGAGCTGTACAAGCCCTGTACATGGATGCTTTCAGTAAGGTGAGGGTTGGCAACATGTATGGTGAAGAATTCCAGATAGAAGTATGTGTTCATCAAGGATCAGTCCTCAGCTCCCTCTTATTCACTATAGTCCTCCAAGCAATAGCAGAGTAATTCAAGAGGGGCTGCATCTGGGAGCTCCTCTATGCTAATGACCTTGCTCTAATAGCTGAGTCATTGCCAGAACTAGAGACAAAGTTTATTGACGACTGTATCGGTGCCACCTCACACTCCTGCGAACATCTAGACTCCTTCTTCTCTTTCATCAAATCTTTCCATCCTGCCCTCCACTTCTCCTGCACTATCTCTGACACCTCTGTCTCCTTTCTTGATATTTCGGTCAGCATTCATCACTCCACTCTTACCACCATCCACTACAAACACACAGACTCACACCCATACCTAAACTTCTCCTCCGCCCACCCCAAACACACCAAGCTTTTCATCCCCTATTCCCAATTCCTCCGTCTACGCAGGCTCTGTAGTAACGACCATGACTTTGAGACTCAGTCTCAACTCATGGCTCGCCACTTCATCATACGTGGATGTCCCCTCACCACTATCCACACCGCCCTTGCCAGAGCACATTTCGTGGACTGTGCATCTGCTCTCTCCCATCGAACCCGCCCTGCAGTCTCCCGCCTCCCTTTTCCCCTCACCTACCACCCTAACTCTCCAACGCACCATTCTCCGAGCTTTCCGGCATCTCCAGTCCGACCCGTCCACTTTACACATCTTCCCTAACTGACCCCTCCCCTCCTTCAAACGAGCCCACAACCTACGAGACCTCTTGGTCCACAGCTTCTTCACCAACCCTATCTCCCAAACTGGCTTGTTCTCCTGCTCCCACCCACGCTGACGCACTTGCCCTTACCTCCCCAACACCACCATCCTCCTCACCGGCACCCATCATCGACCCTATCGCATCATCAACTCTTTCACCTGCACCTCCAGCAATATCATCTATAGCATCTCCTGCTCTCTCTGCCATTCCCTGTACATCAGACAAATGAGACGCCGCTTGGCTGACATCCGCCTCAGCAATGACACTCCAGTCTCATGCCATTTCCACTCCACCAGTCACTCCTTGCAACACTTGTCTGTGTTCGGATTGTCCTTGCACAGAGGCCATCCAGACTCCCATTTGCACCGTGAACAGGGATTAATCTTCTCTCTTCGCTCTTTTATGCCATTTGGGCTCAACTCTCCTCCCCTCTTCATCTAACCTCCTCCCTGACTCCTACTTCTCTTCACTCCTACATCTTTTCACCCCTACTCTCTTTCCCTCTTCTCCCTTACTCTCTTTCTCTCTGCTCCCTCACTCTCCTTCTCTCTTCTCTCCCCCTCCATCATCTTTCTTCCCACCCAACTCTCCTCTCTTGCTCCAACTCCTACTTCTCTTAACTGCTACTTCTCTTCACCCCTACTCTCTTTCTCTGTTCTCTCTTACTCTTTTTTCTCTTTCTCTCTTACTCTCTCCTCTTTTATTCTCTTTCTCTCTTCTCTCCTCCTCTCTCTCCTCACATACCCACCTTCCCCTCCACCCATAAACCCACCTACCCCTACACATCCCTACTCCACCTTCCCTATACTTCCCATTCCCCCATCCTATCCCACACCCCCCCCCCACATACCCCACCTCTACCCCCACCTCCCAACAACATCACACCACACCATAATACACCATACAACAATACACATCACATCACGACACACCACCCACACACCCATCCCCACATCTTCACACCTACACATACATACTCTCTTATACACACACATGCACCTTTGTGTTGGGGGTCATCTTTACCTTGTTATCTCCCCTACTTTCCTTCTTGAGTTTGACACTTCTCTCAGGCAAAAGTCGCCATGATAGATCGTTAGCCACTACACACATTTTTTTCTCTCCTTGTTTTTTCTGTGTCCCTTTCTGTAGAAGAGCGTAGGCTCGAAACGTTAAAGACTTTTTCTATTCCTGAGCGTTATACTAAAACATCTGTTTATTTTGTACACCACCTGTCTTCGTCTTTTGTTTTTTTGTTCATAAACTCTCCCTGTATATATATATATATATATATATATTATATATATTATATATATAATATATATATAATATCTTATTATAAAAGGCAGATTTTATCTGCCTCCCTTGGGAGTTATACAAATCTACAATATAGGATTTCTTCAATTACAATTTACCTGCCATTTTTAAGAGTACAATGCATCGCGTCATGCCAGGTCCAGTTTTTAAAATTTAAACTCCAATAAAGCAAAATTTACAGAAAACTCACATTCTGGTGTGTGTGTCAAATGCTTTTCTTAGTCTGGTTTACACCACACGCAAACGCACACACACAGTGGGCAACGAATAAAATGAAACTAATTCACTTACTGTAGTGAGTGATTCTTTCACTCTGCCTCCCACTTCTTCTTTCCACACATACACACGCAAATATATAAATAAAATTGTAAGCTAACGTGCGTGTGTGTGAGTGTGTGTGTGTGTGTGTGTGCGCGTGTGTGTGTGCATGTGCGTGTGCGTGAGTGTGTGACAGGAAAGTTTTTTTAGACGAATATAACACCTATATCCAAGTAGCAGAAAGATAAGACAGTAAGGTGTGATTTGAGGGAGATTTGGCTGCTATTTCTACCATGTCTAGCTGCCATGTAGGGGTCTCCCTCATAGGCTCATACATACATATATACATAGATAAGACAGTAAGGTGTGATTTGGGGGAAATTTTGCTGCTATTTCTACCAGGTCTAGCTACCATGTAGAGGTCCCCCTCAATTCTTTTATTCTTCTGCTTTTTCCAGCCATTGCTCTGTGGCCATGCTGGGGCAATGCCTTGAAGAATTGTAGTTTAATGAATCAACTCCAGTTTTATTTTTGTAAGCATTGTACTTATTCTATCTTTTTCCTTTGTCAAACCACTAGGTGACAGGGATGTAAACAAACAACATTCGTTGTCAAGCAGTGGTGGAGGACAATCACAAGGACAGACACGCACACACACACACATACATGCATACACATATACACACATACATACATACATACATAATATATATATGTGTATATATATATTGCAGCGTGGAAGGTGTTTGTAAGCCATTTAAGAAACACACAAAAACCGTTAGATTCACTTCAACATTTAAATTTAATTTGCCAAAATATTTTCGTCGCTTTGAGACCGCGACCTGTTCACTGACAAAAATATCGTGCTAACAGGTCGCGGTCTCAAAGCGACGAAAATATTTTGACAAATTTAATTTAAATGTTGAAGTGAATCTAACGGTTTTGTTGTTTCTTAAATGGCTTATAAACACCTTCAACGCTGCAACTGTTTTCGTTCCAGCACACGATCTCAGATCAAGTCACTTGCTATGCAAGTACATCTCTGTAACTATATATATATTTATATATATATATATATATGTATATTGGTAAAAACAGTAAGATAACAAAGAAAGAAAGAGACCTCAATATTATGTAAATAGAGGCAATCTTTATATATAAAAGTGAGGTTGTGTGTCTGTCTCCTACGATTTAGATTCCTAAACTCCCACATTTTGCGGTGCAGTTTAACCAAAGCGGGTGGTATCTTATAGTCGTGATTCATATCGAGACCGTCTGGGTATTAGCGCGCGTCTACGATGAGTCTACGATTTAAAAAAAAATTTACCATCAATTTTTCCCATTTTTATCCATTTTTGACATATATAGGGAAGTAAGTAACTCTCTAAAATTATTATTAAATCTCAGAACGTAAAAGCTACAGTAAACACCCTCCCCCTTTGTGGTTAGCCATATTGAGATGGCTATTATACTTTACATCTCTAAAAATGCTTATATAATTATTTCCCTTACAAACCCGAGCAACGCCGGGCGATACTGCTAGTATATATATATATATATATATATGGAAATTGCAATTGGAAGCACTCCGTCAGTTACGACGACGAGGGTTCCGGTTGATCCGATCAGCGGAACAGCCTGCTCGGGAAATTAACGTGTAAGTGGCTGAGCACTCCACAGACACGTGTACCCTTAACGTAGTTCTCGGGATATTCAGTGTGTGAACAGAGAGTGACAAGGCCGGCCCTTTGAAATACAGGTACAACAGAAACAGGAAGTAAGAGTGAGAGAAGGTTGTGGTGAAAGAGTACAGCAGGGATCACCACCATCCCCTGCCAGAGCCTCGTGGAGCTTTAGGTGTTTTCGCTCAATAAACACTCACAACGCCCGGTCTGGGAATCGAAACTGCGATCCTACGACCGTGAGTCCGCTGCCCTAACCACTGGGCCATTGCGCCTCCACTATATATATATATATATATATATATAATGATGAAATCTATATAAGATTTTAGTGAGTAGCCAGCATGTAAATCAATTAAGGAAAAAAAATCTAAATTCTTCCTCTATATATAAAATACATTATAATATAAAGGGCTATAACTGTGTGTAAAAGCCACATGCTTTAATGGGACTCTAAAGTCAAACTACTTCAATAAGTATACATACGTGCCAACATCGTTGTCGATGCATGTATATATTTATTGAAGTAGTTTGACTTTAGAATCTCATTAAAGTGTGTGGCTTTTTGCACAGTAATAGTCCTTGATATTATAATGCATGTATGCGTGTATATATATATATATATATATATATATATATATGTATTTAAGTTATGAGAGGTAATGGTGCCAATAAGACCCAAAAGTGTCAGGTAATGCTGAGTAAGTGCTATGGACAGACCATAGTTAAGCTCCAGGTTCGGAGATTATGCGAATAAAGAGTCCAAAGTTGGTCATATATCAGCAAGTGTATATAAAAAAAATCCAAGGCTGTGAAGATTTTAGAACATTTAGAAATAGAAGGTCTTACAGCTGTTTCCGGGACGTTTTATACATCCCTTCATCGGAGACGGTGTGAGAAAATGGTTAAGAAATAGTTAATTTAGATAAGATATGAAATAGAGAGTGAAGTGGAGGAATGAAAATATATGTGAGATATGTAGGGATATTGCATTTGTAGATCCATTATTTAGGTAGAATGGTATACATATAAGATTCCAATACCTTGTGAGTAAATTCCAGTAGTATTTAAAATTGGTCACTCCAAGTATAGAGTTTGTACACAGTGTTATTGATACACGTATATATGAGTATACATATGTTAACGTTAAGTTGAGAGTATACAACTGCTCTATCATTCCACCACTGCTTATATCTCTCTGAGATATTTAGAAATTTAATATTTCTATTTTTTTTTCTTTGTGATCAGTGAATTTACTTCACTGAAATTATATATGTTTACAAGTTCTAGACAAGTATCTGCAGCCAGCTAGCAAGCCATGCTACTCAAGACTGATGACGAGCAAGACTCAAAAACATGTCTCTGGTGCAGGCTTAGCTGGATGGGGGTGCTTGTCTCCTCCTTGTAAACATAAGGACACAGGAAATATGTCAAGGCCGACAGGAAGCCTTGATGCTTCCTAGGGCTAAATGGTGTGATTCCCTTTATGAAACTGTCACGTTAAGTTGACAGTATACAACTGCTCTATCGTTACACCACTGCTTATATCTCTCTGAGATATTTAGAAATTTAATATTTCTATTTTTATATATCATCATCATCGTCCTTTAATGTCCGCTTTCCATGCTAGCATGGGTTGGACGGTTCAACTGGGGTCTGGGGAGCCCGAAGGCTGCACCAGGCCAGTCAGATCTGGCAGTGTTTCTACAGCTGGATGCCCTTCCTAACGCCAACCACTCCAAGAGTGTAGTGGGTGATTTTATGTGCCACCGACACAGGTGCCAGACGAGGCTGGCAGACGGCCACGCTCGGATGGTGTTTTTTATGTGCCACATATATATATATATATATATATATATATATTACAGACATGAAAGTAAACTTTGAATGCAGCATTGCTGTTAAAACAACTGAGAAGGATAGGGTTATTTTCCCTAAGGAGACAAAAATAATGTTGCCAGTAGACAGCTATGGAGAAGTGAAGCCTGCTTCTCTCAAATACAGGCTGAGTGCTCCTTCTAAACTCCAGGCCTTGCATCTATGATTGGAAGAACTATTACTATTTATACTCTTGATGCTTTTTTGAAAAATGATTACTATATCATTGAGACATAAGATAAAGAATAAATAAATAACAGAATAAAACAAAATATTAAATTTTACTATGTCTCATTTCCTATTTAAGATTATGACAGCTTCAGTCCAAGAAGTAAGACAAATATAGTTACTGTTATTGACATCTGTAATATCTGTGTGTGTGTGTTGATGTATGTATGTGTTATTGTATGTGTCTAGAAGTAACATGGCAGATTATTTTATTATCAACTAAGTCTTTACCTGTGGCTATACTACTGGTAAAAATATTTGTTAATCATGTATATACCTTCTTTTTAGAATAAACTTTTATCTGTTGAAAGTTTCATTAGTACACTATGGTGACAACAGTTTCCATACCTATTTACCCAACTATCTATCTATCTATCTATCTATCTATCTATCTATCAATCAATCATCTATCTATCTCTCTATCTTTCACACACACACACACACACACACACACACACACATTCATTCTCTCTCTCTCTCTCTCTAACCGTATTCCTTTTTCAACAACTACAACTTTTTTTTACTAGAAATAACTTTGATTCTATCTCATACACACACATAATTTCTCTCACTTTCTCTCCCAGTGAATTTCTCTTATAACAACAACAACAACAACAACCACCACCACCACCTATCATTAAAGTGGAAGTCATTTTTTGAAGTATGTGTTGCATTGTCTCTATGTTGAAAGACATACACAAACACACAGGTACACACACACACAAAATTTTGAAATAGTTCATATATTTTTATGTGCTACATATATTTGTGTATAGAATTACTTTCATATATAATTATAGACCATGTCTAAGTTCATAAACATGTCTGTGTGCTTGGGAGTGTGTACTCCACTGGATGGGTAATGACAAAATATATGTACATGAGAGTGTAAATATTTCAAGTGTAAAACTGAAAAAACTGTGTATAAGAGGCATCAGATATAGTGTGCAAAAGGGAAGACTGCCTTCATGGTCATGCGATGCATATGGATGAGAACAACTGCATAAAGAAGTGCCAATCTCCAAATGTGGAAGGAACCTGTGAAACTGGTAAATCCAGGAAGATGTAGGATGAAGTGGTGAGAAATAATCTTCAGATGTTTAGCCTCACAGAAGAGATGACAAGCAACCAAAAATCCTGGCAATTTGATGAGCTTCAGAAGACACATTAAGCTAAGTAAAATCGTGGCCATAGAGACATGTCCTTTATAACCATGTCCACTAATACTCAGGCATAGCGTTTGCTCTGCCAAATCCCCCCCCCCCACAAACCATCTTCTCACTATCCACTGCAGGCCCCTTCACATGTCTCCTTACACACTCTCCATGTCCTCACATATCTACCATACTACCCACATCCACTCCAATTTCTTTCAGCAACAACTGCTACAGTCACCTCTTCCACACTTCTAAACATCTCCCTGCACACACTTATGAAACATTCCTCTTATCCCTGTGTACCATTTATATTTTCCACACAGCACCCTGTGTATATGTATGTTTTCTTGTATTCAAGCTTTAGATGAATATTAAACATTTACTTACCGGCAACAATGATATCCTTACATTTACATTATATAGTGTAAACGCGGATGTAAAACTTAAGCCAAGCACGTTTAGAAGATCAGAATATAAATTTTTACCTTGCTTATATAGCTATCGACAACTTTTAGGACAACCAATTGTTTTGTTGTTTACCTCTCTCTCTCTCTCTCTCTATTTTACCCTCACTACTACTATCGTTCTATTATCGTCTAACCAGTTAGGTTATGTAGATAGATAGATAAGCTGAAAGCATTTCAACGTTGTATGTCCGTTTATACTCTTCTACTTTCACTTCCTTCTTTTCTTTCTCTGTGTAATTTATTCTTCTACTCTATTTTCACTTCTATCCCACCGTATAAAGAATGAAAGGATTTATGACAGAGAGAGAGAGGGTATTTCTTTATTCACCACAAGGTTGAGAAAAAGAGGAGACAAACAAACGTTGGGGTAAGGGTTTCGAATGAGACGAAACGTATGAATAAACAAACAATTGAAATATATTCAATTAAATGAGAAATGAGTGAATAACAAAAAATGAGCGGAGGACACGGTTGACCCCACAAACCACATACTCACGCTGAAGACTTTGCTTTCTCCTTTTTTACATTCTCGATTAAACAGGTTCTTTCACTCGCACATACTTGCTATAACTTCCATCTTTTAACGAAACACACTTTCGACAGGCATTTCTTCTCCAGCCTTATTTTCCGTTTCATGTGGAAGACGAAAAAGTCGATTAGATCGAGACTGGAGATAAACATGCCTGTTGCAATTCCTTTTACTCTCGTCTTCCATACTACTTTTTTCGCCATAGCAACTACCGAGAGAAAACAGACTCGCTCCTCCCTATTCAGGGAGGTCGGCGGAAATATCTTAATTACAGATTCGCTCGACAGTTGTACTCTTCTCGAATGCGACAGCAGGTGTTCGACATAAGCCCAGAGTTCAGTCACCTTGGGGCATTGCACAATCGCGTGCAAGACAGTTTCACTGTCCCTCTCACATCTTGCACAAACTAGCGAAGGTGCACACCCATGTCTAAAGAGCTTATCTCGAATCGGTAAAGCTCTTCTGTAACATCGCCAGGCCAGGGATTTTTGGTAATTATCCCAGGGTTTCTCCCAGGACGTCGTACCACTTAAACTCTACTAACCCTCTATAGAAGAACGAGGTAGTACCCCCGCCACCGGCGTTGCCAGACTGGGAGAGAAGCACGAGTGACAGATGGCACTCTACATGCCACACGCCCAACCTCGGTCTACACCTGATCCATGGGTTCAGTTTGGTAAACGATGTGAACTGTGGAAATAACAGCTTGACGAACGGAGACCACACCTCACCGTCCAGGTACAGCCAGAGGTGCCTAACCTAGCGCATGTCCAGCGCAATTTTTAGCCACGGCCATCCCTAACCCACCCACCTTCAGGCGGCTTTTGGCAGCAGATAGAGCGCCTTACAAGAGGTCTGCTGCCCCTCCACAAAAAGCGAAAGAGCATGCGTTCCATCTTGTTCAGCCACGAATAAGGGCAAGGCATGACGGATAGGCGGTAAGTGATTACAGAGGTGATAAACACCTTTGCAACCTCCGCCCTCCCTTTCAAGGACAGCTTCTGCTCAGACCAGGTCTGAGTTAGGAGAGCCACCTTTCTCGCCACCTCGCTCCAATTCTTTTCTATCTGGAGATCTGGACCTAACCAGATTCCAAGCATTTTCACCGGCCCTTCCGTCCAACGTCCTACGACGCTGTCGGAAGACATCGACTTGCCCCTCCAGGTGTCGAGTTGCAAGCCGACCGATTTATCCCGGTTGACTTTCGTTCCTGCCACCGCTTCGTAGTCCCTTAAGGCCTCACCCACCCACTGTAGGTGCTCGACTCGGAATACGATGACGGTGATGTCGTCCGCATACGCCGAAGCTGACTTCCGCACCCTAGATCTTGCGGATGCCCCTCATAGTTTCCACCCCTCACCAACGGCTCGAGGGCCAAAACGTAGAGAAGCGGGGAGAGAAGGACACCCTTGACGTACCGAACGTTCAAAGCGAAACGGCTCCGAAAAGAAACCATTCACCCGAACAAACCGATTCGATGTTGCTGTATAAACCGTTGATTCATCCGCGGAAGGTCGGGGCCGAAGCCAGCCGCCGTGAGGACCGCGCCGCTAGATACTGATTGTCCACCCTATCGAACGCTTTCGATTGGTCCAAGTGTACCATAGCCCCCATCCTTGCCAGGAATCCTATTTACCCTTCTAAGCATAGCGTAGAAAGTGGAGATTGTCGTGGATGGTCCTTCCAGGATGACGCAAGTTTGCGCCTCGCCAACAAGTCCACCCACGACCCGCGCCAACCTTTTTGCTAAGACCTTGGCCAAAATCTTCAACTCTGCGTAAGCATAAGTGATGGGCCGAATTATCAATTAAATCCCCTTGTTTGGGTCCTTTCTAACAGCGCTACCACCCCTCGGCTCACAGACTTAGGAATTCTCCGCTGTGTCTGCTGTCAGTTGGGTACACGCATGCAAGTAGGTGCCCAAACAAGTCTGGCATGCTACTATAGTGTTCGTAAGGCAGTCCATCGAGTCCCGGCGATTAGTCCCCGCCGCAGTCTGCCAACACATCCTCGACTTCTTTGGCTGTGATCGGCGCCTCAAAAGATTCTGCGTCCAACCTCGATAAACGCGGCGAACCGGCTAGGAAGTCTGCGTGCTTCTCCCCGCGCTCCAGTCCGCTGCTCCTCCCGAATAGCTGGGCGAAATGATCGTGAAACACCTTGCACATCTCCGCGGGTTCGTTTACTAATCGACCATTTGGGCTCGTCAAAGATCGAATGGTTGAGTTTTTCCACGCGGGCCCTCTACCACCCGGGCCCATCCGGTTGCGTTGATCCTTTCCTGTCTCATTGCACGGATCTTAGCCCTGACAATGCACCCTTCATGTTTAGCTTTGAGATGTTGGTCGAGTGCCAACCTCGCCGCTAACACTGACCTCATTGCCTCATCTATTGCCTTAACTAGTTCCTTTTCTACTTTGTTTCTAGCACTAGCTAATTCTTTGCTGAACCTAATTGACTCAAATTTGATGGCTCTTTTCAGGGCGTACCACCATTTGTTGTTGATAATGGATCCGGTTAACGCCCTCATTACTAATTGTTTAATCCGATTCCTTAGGCTTCACACCCAATAGTGACTTGTTTAGCTTCCGAGTAACCGGACAAAACATCGTCTACACATGCTATCTATGTCGAACGTACAGGTCACTAATTTGTGATCGCTGTAGCTGACGATATGGTGTTGTGGACAGCTAAGTATTTTCTTATCTTTCCTTCTAGTTATGATTCTATCTATCTATGTAAGATCGGACGACCCCGTCGTTTCTTGCCCAGGTCCACACTGGAGTGTCTGGGTGGGTCCAGCCTGAATCGATCTGCCACTCGAAATGACTTAGCAGATCGTTGATGTGAGGTAATCCCTCTCTATTCTTTCTCGCGAGCCAACATAATCTAAGCGCGTGCATCGCAATTATGTTGAAGTCACCTGCAATACTAACGTTTCGACGTGCCAAGAAAATCTCTAGGCTTTTGAAGTAATCTTTCTGCCCAGCTTTTCCTTCGCAGGGAGCATAGACAGCGACCAGCCTGAACACTTTACCACTGCTGCGCGTCACATCCAAAACGACCAACCTGCCTTCCGGATCTATAAAGACAGTTCTAATCTCTAAATTCATGTTTTTTCTGACCAGCACTGCCACTCCTACGTCCCCTCCAGGTCGACAGGGAGAAACGTATTTCTCGTAGCCGTTTAGAAGGGGCGAATAAGCCTGCAGCCCACTCAGTCTGGATTCGGTTAATTACCACTACATCCAAACGAGGTCGTTAAGGAGATAGCCTTGCTTCCAATACGACCCCAGGCCGCGAATATTTATACAACCGAGTTTAAACGAGAATGTGAAAAATTAGTCGAATGTTTAAAACTTACTGTATCCGAAGAGGGTGGGTTTTTCCGTTTCCGTCTTCCTTTTGAAGGTTCTACGGTGACCCAATCCTGGATGTTATTGTTGATGTTGTCGTCGTCGTTGTTGCTGTAGTCGTTGTTGTTGATTTCTCCCGCTGTCGGCTGAACTTTGGCAATTGGGGTGCGCGACGTGGCTGCTATTTCTAGCGGTGTGGTTGTTGTCTTCGGCGTCGTGCTTGCCTTTTCGGCAGCATTTTCTTTGGCTGTCTTCTTCTGACAACTCGACCTTATGTGGCCTTTCTCGCCACATTTGTAACATCATGGCTTTCTCCCCTCGACTACTACCATCATGCTGGTATTTTCTCCAATTGTGAGGGAACTGGGCAATTTTTCTAAGTCTGAGGGGTTTGCTTGGATCACAAGCTCTAAATCTTGTCCAAACCAGTTTTCTTTGGCGATATCTCTTAGACTGAAGAATGGCAATTTCTTCCTCTTTGCCTAAGAGAATAGCGGCTATGACAAAGGCCACATTTACTCGAGTGGAATATCCGTGACCGTTTTTTCGAATTCTCTTTCCTAAATAAGTCGGGAGGAGAACTACATCTTCCGACTTCAATGTCCTTGTTGAATGTTTCCTAGCTTTTCCTTTTTCGCTAGGGAAACGCACCTCTACAGTGCCAAAGCGACTACCCCTCGTTATAATAACTTATTTGTTGCCATATCGGCCTCAAGCATTTTTCTATGGCTTCCCTCGGCACGAGTCAATTTTCCTATTTCCACATGATATTTTGTATATTACAGTCTCTTCTCTCCGTCGCGTAAATTAATTCACTGGGAGGGAGCAACTTCACATTATCACCTTTTTTTTTAGTAAACCTTGGTATTTCTTTAATTCTTCTTTGTTAATAACTATATTATCACAGGGGCGAGTTGCTGCAGTTGCAAAATTTATTTTTGACTTTTCCTGTTGTGTAGTAGCCTCGCTAGACATCTTGTCGTCTGCTTTAGTAACGCGCGCGTGAGACGCCTCTTTAGTTTTACCTTCCTCCTCTTGTTGTTGTTATAGATATATAATGTATTGAGTATTAAAGGAAGTTGTGAGTACTTAGTATGAAAGATTAAGAAAATGAGAGAGACTGAAAAAACGTGTTAACGATACGAGATACTTTATTAGACTGCCGTTGTTGTACAAGGTATTTGTTGTGGCGGGAAACTAACTGAATGTCCTTGTATCAAGGGAGACAATGGGCAACGTTGATTGTTCATGTTTGTTGTGATGATTACATAACATCTTCCTTTTTTCTTTTTTTTTATCTGTATCTACAGGGAATAATTATTCGTCATCCACTTTTTGTGGTTTTATTATTTTGTAGTGTTGAATTCTGTAGTTGTGCTGTTTTTGTTTTTTCATGCGTGTTTGTTGACTTTGGAAATATATTTTCATAATCTAATTCTTCTGTTATGCGAACGTGTTCGTTTGTTTTAAGAATATGTTGTCTATTTCGTTTGACTGTATTACCTTCCTCTGTTATTACTAAGTATGAACGAGGTTGCTCTAGTTTTTTAATTATTTTGCCCCTTCTAAACCAATTGTTGTTAAACTTAATTCTAACCGTGTCGTGTGGTTTTAACTCTGGGAGTTCTGTTGTGATGTTTGATTTCTTCTTTTCGTGAGACCTGATACCAATTTTGTCGTGTAGTAAGTTTGGGAGATTTGTTCGCAATGTTCTATTCATTATTTGATTTGCAGGGGATGGTGCACCATTTTGTAATTTAGTCGTGCGTAATGCTAAGAGCGCTAACTGAGGTTCTTCGCCACTCTTGAATGCCTTTTTTAGCATCTTTTTTATTGTCTGTATATTTCTCTCAACCATGCCATTCGCTTGATGATAATGCGGGCTTGTCTTCGTGTGATGAAAATGCCAACTTTTTGCAAATTTTTTGAATTCAGCCGAATTGAATTCTGGACCTTGTCACTTACAACTGTTTGCGGAATTCCGAATTTAGCAAAAGTTTCTTTTAATTTTTTGATTACGGTTTTTGACTGGCAATCATTTATTTCGTGTAGATCAAAAAATCTTGTTGTATAGTCAATAATTGTGACATACGAATTTCCAGACAGGTGAAATACGTCTGTACCCACTTTGGTCCATGGTGTAGTAGGTATTTCATGATTTATTAGTGGTTCGGCTCATTGTTGGTTTTTGTAGTCGATGCAGTATGAGCATGTGTTAACCATGTCTTTGATTTGAGCGTTAATGCCAGGCCAGTATATACATTCCTTCGCTCTCTCTATGCATTTTTCGATACCCATGTGTCCGGTATGTATTTCCTGTAGAGCTTCTCTACGTAATGACTTAGGTACAATTATTCTTGAACCTTTTAGAACGAGACCATTGACGATTGATATTTCATCACGAACGGAGACGAATGGTTTGATGTTTATTGGTATTTGTCTTTTGGGGGCCATTCTGTTCTTGTATATGTGATGAGTGTCTGTAGTGACGGGTCGTCTGCAGTGGCTTCTTTATACTCGTTTAATTTAGTGTCGGTTATGGGGTAATTTTCTATTACTGCATGTATGTGCGATTTCATATCTTCGTCTGATACTTCTGGAGTATTTTGCTCAAGGTATGCACGTGATAGGGTATCTGCAACAATTGATTCTTTACCAGGTATGTGGTTTAGGTCAAAATCGTATCTTTGTAATGTTAGTAGAAATCTTTGGATTCGGGGGGGGGGGCATTTAGTGATCGATTTTTTGAATATTTGCTTCAACGGTTTATGGTCATTTTCGATTCTGAAATGAGTTCCGTATATAAACTGATGAAATTTCTTGCATGCGAAAACTATACTGAGAGCTTCGCTCTCTATCGGACAGTAGTTTTGTTCTGCTTGAGTTGTTGCACGAGATGCAAACGAAACAGGTAGCCATCTTTCGTTGTGTTTCTGCTCAAGTATCGCTCCGAGCCCATGCTTACTAGCATCTGTAGTTATTTTTATTGGTAGATCTGGATTATAAAATTGTAGCACTGGTTTTCTGGTAATCATTTCTTTTAGCTTTTTTATTGCTTCGATTTGTGGTTTGTCGAATGACCATAACGTGTCACTCTGTAGAAGCTGGCGTAATGGTGCTGTAACTTCGGAGTAATTTGATAAAAAATTACATAGGTAATTTGTCATACCTAGGAATCTTTGTAATTCTTTTTTACTTGTTGGCAGTGGCATGTGAATGATTGCTTGTACTTTGGTTGGATCTTGTTTTATCCCTTCGCTGGTTAATAGATGCCCAAGGTACTTGATTTGTGATTCATAGAAGATACACTTTGATTTATTTAACTTTAATCCGTGCTTTCGGATTCGATCGAAAACTTGTTGTAGTCTATTTGTGTGTTCTTCTAAAGTGCTGGACCAGATTATGATGTCATCCTGTGAATTTCTTGCTCCTTCTATGCCCTCTATTATTTTTGCAATTTCTTTTTGGAAAACTTCACTGGCGCTGTGAATTCCAAAGGGTAGTCGTGTGAAGCGATACCTTCCAAAAGGTGTGTTGAACGTTAACAGATGGGAACTTTCTTCGTCAACTGGAATTTGCCAGTATCCATTAGATGCATCGAGTTTCGAAAAATATTTAGGGTTATGCATTTGTGCAAAAATGTCCTCCGCTGTAGGGAGTTTGAAATGTTGCCTTTTTATGGCTTTGTTTAGATTCTTGGGGTCTAAACAGAGTCGGAGTTTTCCGTTGGCTTTTTCAACGATGACTAGGGAATTTACCCAGTCTGTAGGTTCACTAACAGGTTTTATGATACCTAAATCTGTCATTCTTTTTAATTCTTTGTTGAGTTTTTCTTTTATAGAAAAAGGAACCGATCTTGGTGGATGAATTACAGGAGTTATTTGTGGATCCACTGTGATATGATGTGTTATTGACAAAGTGCCGATTTCTCCAAAACAGTCTTCATATTTTTCTATTATGCCGTTTGTGTTCGGTGAGTTTATTTTTGAAATTCTCTGAATTAGGTTCAGATCTTTAGCTGTCTTTGCATCTATAACTGCGTGCGAGTTTGTTTTTGCAACAATGAATTTTATTTGTTTTGATAATTCTTTGTATTTAATGACTGCTGTGCATTTTCCTAGCACTTTTATAGCTGTGTTATTGTAAGCTGATAATCGAGTTGAGGTTTTTTGCAGTTGTGGTTTTGGAATTATATTTCTATATTCTCTGAATGGCAGTACGGTTACGTCTGCTCCAGTATCAATTTTGAATGTTACATTCGAGTTGTTCACTTTTAGTTCGATCGTCCAAATGTCTTTTGGAGTCTTGAACTTTTCGATTTTGTGCACACGGGAATTATTTGCAGTGATCATTTCGAGTGCATGTGTATCGTCATCTGATTCATCGTCGGTATATATCTCTACTTTATGTACAAATTTTCTTGATTTGCACATTTTTGCATAGTGTCCTTGTTTCTTGCATTTTTCACATGTCTTGTGAAATGCTGGGCATTTATTTCTTTTGTGATTATAACCACAATAGTGACAGTGACGTAGTGTTGACTTGGCGCTTGAAACTTCGCGGGCTTTCTGTCACTTCCGCCTTGTTCGTTTTGATGTCTGGATTGCATATGGCGAGTTATTTGAGTTTTGGCGCCTTTTCTGTCGTGTTGACTATATACCCTCGAGATTTCGTTATCTCTTGTTTCGGATGTGGCATTTAGCATCCTTGATTGGAGTCGTATTTGCTCTACACTCTGACCTGCTTGAATTGTTTTTTGTAAGTCTAAATTTGGTTCTCTCAATAATCTTTCTCTTAGTCTCATGTCTCTGATTCCACATATCAGAATATCTTTGGTGAGACTGTCTGTGAGGTTGCCGAATTCGCACTGTTGTGCCTTTTGGCGCAACTCTACCACGTACTCATCGAATTTTTGATGTTCCGCTTGTTCACATGTGAAGAATTTGTGTCTCAGGAAAGTTATGTTTTTCCTGAGTTCACAATATGTATCGAATTTTTCGATTACTGTTTGAAGGTTCATTTCTTCGTCGGGTGAATCGAAATCCAGAGTGGAATGGATGTCTCGGCCTTTGGAACCGATGCAAGTTAAAAACATTGAAGTTTTTACTTTGTCTGGCTTTATGTCACTTTCTGTTGCTATCAAAAAGAGATTGAATTCTTTTTTCCACTTTTTCCATGCTGCGGCTAGATTTTCCTGATTAAAGTCTAGGTCTTTTGGATGCGGTAAATTTTCCATTTCGTCTTTGAAGTATGATTTCAACTTCTTTTTTCTTTTGGTTTCTGTATGTTGGGTTCTTTTAGTATTCTGACACCATGTTGTTGTTATATATATATAATGTATTGAGTATTAAAGGAAGTGGTGAGTACTTAGTATGAAAGATTTAGAAAATGAGAGAGACTGAAAAAACGTGTTAACGATACGAGATACTTTATTAGACTGCCGTTGTTGTACAAGGTATTTGTTGTGGCGGGAAACTAACTGAATGTCCTTGTATCAAGGGAGACAATGGGTAACGTTGTTTGTTGTGATGATTACATAACACCTCTCACATTTTCGCCTTCATGCCTTCAAACAAATTTTCAAAGTTTTCCTCCGACTCGGAAGAAATTGGTGGCAAATTCATGTTTTTCGTCGCTTCCCCCCTGAAATAAGGGGGAAAGAACAGCAAAACTCTGCTGCAACAGCAGAAAAGAAGTGGTCTCGACGATCAAAACAGCAAATTTTCACAATTTTCAGCACAAATACAATCTTTCACTGCGGAGCAAAGAATAACACGACCGATCAGAGAGAGAGAGAGAGAGAGAGAGAGAGAGAGAGAGAGAGAGAGAGAGAGAGAGAGCGGTAAATATTGTTTTCTTTCTCTGTTTCCCTTGTAACAGGATGAGAGTTCAGGAACACTGGAGGGGTGTCCGGTCTGATCTTGTCCCATACAAGTTGAAGAAACGGAACCAAAGTCTGGCTGTCTTCAATAATAACAATAGTAGTTTATTCTGCGGTTCACAGGTAAAACATATACATATGTATTTCTTGTGGGGAAACCGGCAGCCGAGTCCAAAGGACTGTTTACAATGTTCACTCGTGCGAGCCAAGAAGATACGGTGTTCGTTCCTGCTTCGAAGTGAGAGCTTCTCTGTGCATAGGGAGTTCCCTGAGAGAAGTCGAGCCACGTCCGATCGCTAGCGATGCTCTGCCAGAAAGACCTATTTAGTGGTCAGGCTTTCAGATTCAATTCCTGTGCATGCGCATGAGGAAACTTCCGGTGGCCAACCGGAGGTAATTCAATTCTGCGCATGTGCGCTGAAACTTACACAGTAGTGTCACTACATGGCTCCCCCTCGAGTGCGGAGGCACGAAACAAGAAAATTGTAGTGGCTGCAGAAAACAAGATGGCTGCCGATCCCCCAGAAGATGAGGCACACAATATGACAACAGAAAATTAGGATCTTTTCCTTTTGAACGGCACATGTCAACACAATTTCTAGTTAACTAAACACTTTTAAACTTCGTATACTGGTAGAATGTGTTTATAAAGCATCATTTTTTCTTGGCTTTATTGAGAAAATTCTATATGTTGTAACATATTTCCACTTTAATTTCAAGCATTTCGGCAATTTTAACCAATCGCTGACCTCCATTTAGGGTGAAAACATTCCGTGCTGTATGAATATGTCCCTCGTTTAAGAAACAGATTGGGTTTATTTACATTTGCGAAGAAAAAAAGATACCCTTCCCCCACCCCTAACCCTAACTCTAACCCTAAATCTAAAATAGATTGAAATGCAATAGATCGATACAAGGGTTATAATTACGGGTGACAATTTCATACGACACCGCTACGGAAAATGGGATTTTTTTCTAGCGGTGTCAAATGAAAATGTCACCCATAATTATAACCCTAGTATCGATCTATTGCATTTCAATCTATTTTAGATTTAGGGTTAGAGTTAGGGTTAGGGGTGGGGGAAGGCTATCTTTTTTCTTCGCAAATGTAAATAAACCCAATCTGTTTCTTAAACGAGGGACATATTCATACAGCACGGAATGTTTTCACCCTAAATGGAGGTCAGCGATTGGTTAGAATTGCCGAAATGCTCGAAATTTCAGACGAAATATCTTACAAACCCTAGAATTTTCTCAATAAAGCCAAGAAAAAATGATGTTTTATAAACACATTCTACCAGTATACGAAGTTTAAAAGTGTTTAGCTAACTAGAAATTGTGTTGACATGTGCCGTTCAAAAGGTAAAGATCCGAAAATTGAAATGCAAAAGAATTTATAACATGCACAAAGTTTTTTCTTTTTTTTTTTTGTCTCTTCACAATTGTCCAAGACTAAAGTATGAAATTAAAAAGAAAGGAAAGTCAAATGTAAATTGCTTTTGAAAGTCTCTTGAGCCAATGAACAGTTCTGCCCGATCTAGTAATATACGTTGTGCTCGGGGCACCCGTCGACGGCGAAGGTGGCGTTGTAGGAGCCGGTAGAGGCAGAGGTGTCTGTGTAGGTGAATGTGTTGTCAAAGGTGTATAGGTGGGTGTGGCAACGGTGTCATCAAGAGATGAAGACACCTCAAATGTGCTTTTTTTAGTCGGTCCACTGAAACGGTCTCCGCATGACCATTCATTTCGATGGTGAAAACTTTGGGTGTGCGAGAAAGCACACAGAAAGGTCCTTTATAAGGAGAAACAAGAGGTCCCTTCACAGAGTCGTCTCAAACAAAATCATGCGACCAAGTGTCCATATCCGGTGGGACATGAGGAGGTGGAGATTGTTGCCTGGAAACCATGGGCGGAAGATTTGAAAAATAAGAACGCAGTCTGGCGACATAGGTCGCCGGATCATGGGGCTGTGAAGTGTCTGGCACCAACATCGTACCAGGCAATGCCAGTGTGGTACCATACAGTAGCTCTGCAGAAGAAAAACCCAGGTCTGCCTTGACAGCAGTACGACAACCAAGAAGCACAATTGGCAGAAATTCAGTCCAAGACTGTGGATCTGAAGAGGCACGAAGAGCGGCCTTGAGCTGTCTATGGAACTGTTCAACTAATCCATTGGACGCTGGATGGTAACTGGTAGTGTGAATATGATGCACACCTAGAATGCGCGACAATTCACGAAATAACGAAGCTTCAAACTGACGTCTACGATCAGTAGTCAATCTGGACGGAACTCCGAAACGGGAAATCCAGTTAGAAAAAAAGGCTCTAGCAACAGATTCAGCAGAAATATCTGCTATCGGAATGGCTTCTGGCCAATGGGAGAAACGATCGACACAAGTTAAAAGATAAGAAAACCCGCAACTCACAGGCCATGGTCCGACTAGATCAATGTGGACATGGCGAAAACGGGCCTCCGTATGGGGAAAATGTCCAAGCGAGGCATGAATGTGCCGTTGAATCTTGGACCGTTGACACTTAGAGCAAGTGCGTGCCCAAGAAGTAATAGTGCGACGCATATTCGGCCAGAAAAAACGAGCAGTGATAAGCTTAAGGGTAGCAGCGATGCCAGGCTGTGATAAAGAGTGCAGTGCCTCAAACACTGAGCGTTGATGATTCTCAGGCACGAGTGGCCTGGGAGAACCAGTGGAAGTATCACAAAGGATGGTACCTTCGGCTGACGGGCGCGGAAGATAGGCAAACTGGCAACAGGAGAACTTAGGCGAAGTTAAGTCTAACGACGCCAAAGGGGGATGCTCCTGTGAAATGGCAATTAAGTCGATAGCAGCAGGAGACGAAAGAGAGCAGACTGGAAGGCGAGAGAGAGTGTCAGCAGGAACGTTCTCTTTTCCAGGTATGTGACGAATGTCACTAGTAAATTGGTGAAATAAAATCCAAGTGACGGAAAGCACGAGGCAAGAGTTTGTCCGTTTTAGAAGACAGGGCAAACATAAGAGGCTTGTGATCCGTATAGATCACAAAATCTGGACCTTCAAGTTGATGCTGGAAATGACGAACCGATAGATAGACCGCTAGGAGCTCACGATCAAACGTGCTGTATCGTCGTCCAGCGGGAAAAGAAGGCCAGAGATCGAGTATGATCGTCCACTGTGTGTTGTAACACAGCACCAATTGCAGTGTCCAATGCGTCTACAGTTAAAGAGAGAGGAGCACCAGGAACCGGATGTGCAAGCAAAGAAACAGAAGCTAGATCCTTCTTGATGGACTCAAAAGCTGTTAGTGCCTCAACAGAGAGGGTGACTTGACCGTCCTTTCTAGGAGTGTCCTTTAATAGTTTGGTGAGAGGAAGTAGCTTATCTGCACAGCCGGGAATAAAATGTCTGTAGAAATTGATCATCCCTAGATAATGCCTGAGCTGGCGCAAGGAAGTGGGAGGTGCGATGCGTTGAATGGCATCGACTTTTGACGACAGAGGTCTGATTCCACTGGAATCAATATGATGACCTAGAAAATATAGAGAAGAGTGTCCGAAAACACACTTGTCGGGATTTATGCGTATACTATAAGCGCAAAGACGGTGAAAAAGCTGAGAAAGGTGCCGGAGATGATTTTCACGTGTGTCGCTCGCAATGAGTATATCATCGACATAGGCAAACACAAAATCAAGACCGCGAACAACCTCATCAATGAAGCGCTGGAAAGTGCTGGTAGCATTCCGCAAACCGAAACTCATATATAAAAACTCAAAACACCCAAAGGGGGTAGTAATCGCATTTTTCGGAAAGTAGGCTGCGTTGACCGGTATTGGTGATAAGCGCGTATAAGAACGACTTTTTAAAAAATGGTACAACTATGAAGATTCGCCGTAAAGTCGTGAAGATTTCTTATCGGGTAGCGATTGGCTATCGTTAACACATTGAGGCGTCAATAGTCTCCTACCGGGCGAAAATCAGACTCCCCTTTTCGCGCCAAGTGAAGGGGAGACGCCCATAGTCTGGTGGAGGGGCGTATTAGGCCAAGTTGGAGCATGTGCTCAAACTCGGCCCTAGCCGTTCTTAGATGGTCAGGCGCAAGGCGCCGCGGGCGCGAAAAAACAGGCAGCCCAGTGGTGGTGATAAAATGAAAGGTCGCCACTTGTAACAGGATGAGAGTTCAGGAACACTGGAGGGGTGTCCGGTCTGATCTTGTCACATACAAGTTGAAGAAACGGAACCAAAGTCAGGCTGTCTTCAATAACAACAATAGTAGTTTATTCTGCGGTTCACAGGTAAAACATATACATATGTATTTCTTGTGGGGAAACCGGCAGCCGAGTCCAAAGGACTGTTTACAATGTTCACTCGTGTGAGCCAAGAAGATACGGTGTTCGTTCCTGCTTCGAAGTGAGAGCTTCTTTGTGCGTAAGGAGTTCCCTGAGAGAAGTCGAGCCACGTCCGATCGCTAGCGCTGCTCTGCTAGAAAGACCTATTTAGTGGTCACGCTTTCAGGTTGAAGTTCCTGTGCATGCGCATGAGGAAACTTCCGGTGGCCAACCGGAGGTAATCCAATTCTGCACATGTGCACTGAAACTTACACAGTAGTGTCACTACACCATAATTCTTGTCTTTATTTTTGGCTCTCAAATTTCGTTTTTGTTCACCTCCACCCACCTCATTCTCATTTTCAGGAGTTATTCTTTTTACACTATCCCCAACTCCGCATCTCAAAGTTGACTCTCGTTTATCAAACAGACCAGCAAAGCATCGTTCCTCTGAGCTTTGGTTACCTTCAGACGGTTCTGAAAGTCACCATCATCCTCATCATTGTTATCATCACCATCATCATCACCATCATTATTATCAGTATCATCGTCATTTTACGTTTGTCTTCCATGCTGTCATTAGTTGAACTGTTTGGCAGAATCTGATAAGCCAGAGGATTGTGTTGAGTGCCAATGTCTGCTTTTTACGACAGTTTCTACAGATGGGCGTCCTTCCTATTGCCAGACATTTTACAGAGTGTACTGGATGTTCTTTTAAGAGTATTGTCACTAATGAGGTCACAAAGTAACTCACAAGACAATATCTCCTGACTTGATTTGGGGTGCTGTATTAAGGGACCTGGCTTTGTGCTAGGTGTTGAGAGGCTTAAGTATGGTAGAGGGACTGAAACAGGTGTCTTACTGTGGAGGAGATATATGGCTACCCCAACTGGAAATATGGTGGTGATGAGATGTCAGAGCATATCTTCAAGGGACAGGGGACAAGGAAGGGTGGATGAGTAAGTTCACAAGTGAATGAAAGGTGAGGGATGAATGGTTAGAGATGGAGAGAGAGGTGAAATGTAGTGGATGGTGAACATGGATAAAAGCAATCAATTGTGAATTTCAGTTTGGAAAGAAGTGAAGGAAAATAGGAATGGATCAGGGAAGAATGGATGAGGTGATAAGTGGCAATACTTAAAGGGTCAGTTGTGGAGAGAAATAGGGAGATGATGTGAAGTATGTGGAGTTGGAGAGAGAGGTAAGTACTGTACAGAGGTATATAAAAGTCAAAATTAATATGCATAGCTGTTTAGGGTTAAGTGGAAAATATTGTGGTAAAAGGTAATATTGCGAATAAAAGATGGTTGACAAGAGAAGTGGTGCCAAAAACAAAAGTTGGATGAAATATGCGCAGCTTTGTTCTCTTATAATTACAGTAGTTGAGTAAATAGTGCTATAATTAAAAGAGTGAGGGAGGGACTGTTGTTATAAAGATGAGTTGTAGAGAGGGTTTGATCGGGACAGATTTCTTGTAGGGTTATAGGCATATATAATATGCTTTTAGGATCTCCTTTTTTGGTTGAGATAAAAAGGTCTTCTTGAGCACAGCAAGTCACCAGTCATCTCTGTTTTTATCATCTCTTGCATGAGGCTCAATATCATGAAATCGATCTTCATTACTTCATCCCATATCTTCCTGGGTCTCCCTTTTCCATAAATTTCATCCACATTTAGCACATCAATGTGCATCACATTACCATACCAGTGTAGTCTTCTTCCTTGCACACTACATCAGATAACTCTTATACCCAATTTTTCTCTCAACAGATTAGCACTTTGTAGCATATTGCATATTGACTTTGCATATCTGGTAAAGCATGCTAATTTCATCTCTTTGTAACCTTTACATGTCTTCTGCTTTCATGGACTATGTTTCACTACCATTTAGCAATGCTGTTCATGCACAATATCAGTCTGAGCGAGACGCTTTTTGATACCAACAGAGGTAATAGCTCTCAGAAGTTTCTTCACCCACTTCTAATTTTAGCAACTGTGCTTTCAGAACATCCTACTCCTCTACTAATTAGGTTATCTAGTTAACAGCAACAACCTACTATTTATAAGTAGATTAAATGCACTTAAACCCAGGCAGGACAATCTTAGTTCAGACATGAACCCAGGCAGTGCAATCTTAGCTCACTTTGAGGGCAAAGAATGGACTCAAATATACCACATAAAACAAAATATGAAATATTTACTACACAGATAAATGTGATTGTTTTTCTGAATATTCACTTTGTCAGCTGCCACTGAATGTAATATGTAGTAAGTGTTGAGTCACAGGTGATCGCTACATATATCACCCAGGAAGAGACAAATGAACAAAGCAATTATTTTATATAATGAAAAATAAAGGCATTGGAGGGGCAATGCATATCCTATGCACAGATTATATTTTTCATAAACTATAGTGTAGCTTATAATGTGTTGCTTGCCCATGCTTTTTAATTGAACTGAATTCTTTTTTAAGTATCGTCATTAAAAGTATTTATGCTCCAGTGAAATTAAGTAATCAACTCCTCTATAGGCTAAACCCTGAAATCCATCAGTGTACACACTCACACACACATACATACACACGCACATGCACACATACATACACGCAGTTGCAGCTCTATGTATGTATTTATATGTCTTTTACTCTTTTACTTGTTTCAGTCATTTGACTGTGGCCATGCTGGAGCACTGCCTTTAGATGAGCAAATCAACTTCAGGACTTATTCTTTTGTAAGCCCAGTACTTATTCTATCGGTCTCTTTTGTTGAACTGCTAAGTTACAGGGACGTAAACACACCAGCATCGGTTGTCAAGCAATGTTGGTGGAGACAAACACAGACACACAAACACACATCATCATCATCATCATCATCATTTAACGTCCGCTTTCCCTGCTAGCATGGGTTGGACGGTTCAACTGGGGTCTGGGGAGCCCGAAGGCTGCACCAGGCCAGCCAGATCTGGCAGTGTTTCTACAGCTGGATGCCCTTCCTAACGCCAACCACTGCGAGAGTGTAGTGGGTGATTTTATGTGTCACCGACACAGGTGCCAGACGAGGCTGGCGAACGGCCACGCTCGGATGGTGTTTTTTATGTGCCACCGACACAGGTGCCAGATGAGGCTGGCAGACGGCCACGCTCGGATAGTGTTTTTATGTGCCACCGACACAAGTGCCAGATGAGGCTGGCGAATGGCCACGATCGGATGGTGTTTGTTACGTGCCCACAGCATGGAGGCCAGTCGATGCGGTACTGGCTACGGCCACGTTCGGATGATTTTCTTGTGTGCCACCGGCACTGGTACCACAAAGATACAAATTCCATTGATGTTCATCTATTTTGATTTTTTGATTTTCACTTGCCTCAACAGGTCTTCACAAGTGTCATAAGAAGGAAGGTATGCACAGGTGGACTGACTACGTCCCAGGTAGGGGCCATGGGTTATGGCCTGACTAGTCTTGCCGGGTCTTCAGATGGTGTTTATGGCCTGACTAGTCTTGCCGGGTCTTCGGATGGTGTTTTTATGTGCCACCGACACAGGTGCCAGACGAGGCTGGCGAACGGCCACGATCGGATGGTGTTTGTTACGTGCCCACAGCACAGAGGCCAGTTGATGCGGTACTGGCTACGGCCACGTTCGGATGGTTTTCTTATGTGCCACCTGCACTGGTACCACAAAGATACAAATTCCATTGATGTTCATCTATTTTGATTTGTTTTGATTTGATTTGATTATCACTTGCCTCAACAGGTCTTCACAGGTCTTCACAAGTGTCATAAGAAGGAAGGTATGCACAGGTGGACTGACCACGTCCCAGGTAGGGGCCACGGGTTATGGCCTGACTAGTCTTGCCGGGTCTTTGGATGGTGTTTTTATGTGCCACCGACACAGGTGCCGGATGAGGCTGGCAAACGGCCACGATCGGATGGTGTTTGTTATGTGCCCACAGCACGGAGGCCAGTCGATGCGGTACTGGCTACGGCCACGTTCGGATAGTTTTCTTGTGTGCCACCAGGACTGGTACCACAGAGATACAAATTCCATTGATGTTCATCTATTTTGATTTGTTTTGATTTTGATTTTTTGATTTGTTGATTTTCACTTGCCTCAACAGGTCTTCACAAGTGTCACAAGAAGGAAGGTATGCACAGGTGGACTGACTACGTCCCAGGTAGGGGCCACCGGTTATGGCCTGACTAGTCTTGCCGGGTCTTCGGATGGTGTTATGTGCCACCGACACAGGTGCCAGATAAGGCTGGCGAACGGCCACGACCAGATGGTGTTTGTTACGTGCCCACAGCACGGAAGCCAATCGATGCAGTACTGGCTACGGCCACGTTCGGATGGTTTTCTTGTGTGCCACCGGCACTGGTACCACAAAGATACAAATTCCATTGATTTTCATCTATTTTGATTTGTTTTGATTTGATTTTTACTTGCCTCAACAGGTCTTCACAAGTGTCTCAAGAAGGAAGGTATGCACAGGTGGACTGACTACGTCCCAGGAAGGGGTCACGTGTTATGCCCTGACTAGTCTTGCCGGGTCTTCGGATGGTGTTTTTATGTGCCACCGACACAGGTGCCAGATGAGGCTGGCGAACGGCCACGATCGGATGGTGTTTGTTATGTGCCCACAGCACGGAGGCCAGTCGATGCGGTACTGGCTACGGCCACGTTCGGATGGTTTTCTTGTGTGCCACCGGCACTGGTACCACAAAGATACAAATTCCATTGATGTTCATCTATTTTGATTTGTTTTGATTTGATTTTCACTTGCCTCAACAGGTCTTCATAAGTGTCACAAGAAGGAAGGTATGCACAGGTGGACTGACTACATCCCAGGTAGGGGCCACGGGTTATGGCCTGACTAGTCTTGCCGGGTCTTCTCACGCACAGCATACTTCCATAGGTCTCGGTCTCTAGTCATTTCCTTAGTGAGACCTAGAGTTCGAAGGTCGTGCTTCACCACCTCGTCCCAGGTTTTCCTGGGTCTACCTCTTCCACAGGTCCCCTCAACTGCTAGGGTGTAGCACTTTTGCACACAACTATCTTCAGCCATTCTCGTCACATGACCATACCAGCGCAGCCGTCTCTCTTGCACACCACAACTGACGCTTCTTAGGTTCAACTTTTCTCTCAAGGTACTTACACTCTGACGATTATGAACACTGACATTACACATCCATCGGAGCATACTGGCTTCATTTCTTGCGAGCTTACGCATATCCTCAGCAGTCACGGCCCATGTTTCACTACCATGTAGCATGGCTGTACGTACACATGCATCATACAGTCTGCCTTTTACTCTGAGCGAGAGGCCTTTTGTCACCAGCAGGGGTAAGAGCTCTCTAAACTTTGCCCAGGCTATTCTTACTCTAGCAGTTACACTTACAGCACACCCACCCCCACTACTGACTTGGTCTCCTAGGTAGCGGAAGCTATCAACTACTTCTAGTTTGTCTCCCTGGAACGTGGTAGAAGTTGGTCTCTGCACATTTCCAGTGTTTATTGCTCCTGAGCATCTGCCACAGACAAAAACTATTTTCCTAGTTAGCCTTCCTTTGACATTGCTGCGCCTCTTATGTGTCCATAGCTTACACTTGGTGCACCTTATAGAGTTTCTACCTACACCTTTTTTACAGATCGAGCAGGGCCATCTACCTGAAGTCGTTTGTGATTGGTCCACCTTCCTACTTATTAGGACTTTGGTTTTGGCTAGGTTGATTCTAAGGCCCTTCGATTCTAATCCTTGTTTCCACACCTGAAACTTTTCCTCCAGTTCTGATAGTGACTCAGCAATTAGAGCAAGGTCATCAGCATAGAGGAGCTCCCAGGGGCATCCTGTCTTGAATTCATCCGTTATTGCCTGGAGGACTATGATAAATAGGAGAGGACTGAGGACTGAACCTTGGTGGACCCCAACCTCTACCCGGAATTCTTCACTGTACTCGTTGCCAACCCTCACCTTACTAGCAGCGTCTCTGTACATGGCTTGCACAGCTCTCACTAACCATTCATCTATCCCTAGTTTCCTCATTGACCACCAGATAAGGGATTGGGGGGACCCTGTCAAAGGCTTTCTCCAAGTCAACAAAAGCCAGGTACAAGGGCTTATCTTTGGCTAGGTATTTCACCTGCAGCTGTCTTACCAGGAATATAGCATCAGTAGTACTTTTGCCTGGCACGAACCCAAACTGCATATCATCTAAGCTAACTCTCTCTCTAATTAATTGGGCTATGACCCTCTCCGTAACCTTCATTACCTGATCCAGCAGCTTGATGCCCCTGTAGTTATTTGTATCTAGGGCGTCGCCTTTACCTTTGTAGCAGTTGACTATTATGCTGCTACACCAGTCATTGGATATGACTCCTTCGTGTATCACCTGGTTAACTATACGGGTGACTAAGCTATAGCCGACACTACCAGATATTTTGAGCATCTCTGCAGTAATTCCTGATGGGCCTGGGGCTTTCCCTGTTTTCATGCTTCTAATTGCCTTATCTACTAAGGAACTGTTAACTTGGATTGCTGGTCCCCCTGTTGGGTCGACATTCGGCAGACTCTCTTTATCCCATTCATTTACCTCATTCAGCAACCTTTCATAGTGGCGTCTCCAAGCCTCTCTCTTTGCATCCTCATTTAGCGCAAGTGAACCGTCATCCTTGCGAACACATTTCTCTCCTACCACGTCACGATTCTCTCTCACACACTGTCTTGCAACACGAAATACCTCAAGTCTTTCATCCTCACGGCGCAGGACATTGGCAAATTTTTCCTTATCTGCCTCCCCTCTGGCTAGATAGACCTGTCTCCTAGCTTCCCTTCTGGCAGTCTGATACACTTCCCTGCTACCACCGTTCTTCCAGGCCTTCCAAGCCTGTTTCTTTTGTCTAATAGCCCTGTCAACAATATTGTTCCACCACCACGTTATTTTGGGTCTTAAGGGGACTTTGCACCAGCCACAGATCTGGTCAGTGGCTTTCAGCAGGTTGTCCCTCAGAAGCGTCCAGTTGTCTTCTACCCCATGCGTAGCTATACCCCCTTCCATTTCGTCAAAGGCTTCAAGTAACATGTCTCTAAATCTCTGTCCATTCGCAGGGTCTTTAAGCTTCCAGACCCTTCTTCTCCATGTTGGTCGTCTTCTAGTCGCCCTCTTAGTCCTGATCCTAAAGTCACTAACTACCAGTCTATGTTGTGGGGTGCATTCTTCGCCTGGGAAGGTTTTGGCATTTATAAGCAGCCATCTTTCCCTTTTTCTGGCAAGGATGTAGTCGATTTGGCTTGTATGCCGGTCCGATCGGTAGGTGACCAGGTGGCTTGTCGGTTTCCTGAAGTTAGTGTTGCAAACCATAAGACTATTCGCATCGCAGAACTCCAGCAGCCTGGTTCCCTCCTCGTTGCGGGAACCATAACCGTAGCCTCCATGCACGCCATGGAAGCCCCCAGCACGTCGTCCAACATGCCCATTGAAGTCACCAGCCACAAAGAGAAGGTCCCTGTCGTTCGTCAATGATGTGGTCTGCAGTAGGGTGTCATAGAAACAGTCTTTCTGTCCATCAGGTAGCCCTGGCTGAGGGGCATAGGCCAATATAATAGTTGCTAAACTATGATGGAGCACTAATCTAATCTTAATTATTCTGTCACATACTCTGACTACCTCGATTACCTTATCTACCCATTTTTCGGCGATAAGCATGCCCACACCCCCGACTCCGTCAGTATTCCCAGCCCAGTAAATCTTGTACCTCTGTCCTTTGCCTGTGAGGAACCTAGCAGAACCTCCTCTCCACCTCACTTCTTGAATGCAGCATATATCAACACACCTCCGTTCAAGCAATTCAACGATCTCGCCAGATCTGCCTTTCAGTGTGCCAACGTTGAGGGTGCCAACCCTGAGGGTGTGGTTGGGGGTGGTGGTGGTATTGGCCCTAGTAGCGTCATGGACCTGAAAAGAAAACTCACGTTTGGCAGGATTCATAGACAAACAATAGAACTTAAGTTCAAACCGCGTACACAACACTAAACATATCTTGCAATGACTGACCACTACCTTTTATGGAAGGAGGTGGGGGTGGCGTAAGACTTGAAGTGTATCTTGCAATGAATGACCACTACCTTTTATGGTAGGGGGTGAGGGTGGCGTAAGACTTTGAAGTGTACAAGGGAGACAAGGATGAGAAAATTTAGGACTTCCTGTACCGGTGGAGGGGGTGGGAGGGCGGGTGCACCTCGAAAACCGGCAGTCATTCCTTTCTTAGGAGAGAAATAGTTATTAGTAGCTATAAATACCTAAATTTTGCCTAATCTATGGGAGAAGCGTGAGCGATAAAGAGCTATAAATTATAAATACATTTATTCTATATCTACGAGGCGTGAGACTGATCGATAAAATTAGGGGCAAACTAGAAGATTAAATATATATTTAACACAAGACATGAGACAACGATATATAATTAAGATGAACTATAGAATTATATGTACATATAAAAACACAAGGCGTGAGGCTAAATTACACAAGTCATAACAATAATAATAGAGATAAAACAGGGCTAACTAAAAGATCAGATCAGTTGCAGATAGTTAAGTAGGTACGGGTTGAAATTAAATATAGATTGCTTAACTTGGATTCATTTTTCGTATTTTTCGTAGGAAGTCGGTAACAGTTTGAGTTCAAGTGGGGCCGTTAAAAACAGTCGCTGGTTTATATGCATATAGGGTGGTGGAGAAGGGGAGTCGAATGGCGATCGAAAGAGATAGAAGACAATTGAAGAGGAACGAGAGGGGGGGACGTGGCCCGCGAAAACCGGCAGCCATTCCTTTCTTAGGAGAGAAATAGTTATTAGTAGCTATAAATACCTAAATTTTGCCTAATCTATGGGAGAAGCGTGAGCGATAAAGAGCTATAATATATATATATATACGATGGGCTTCTTTCAGTTTCCATCTACCAAATCCACTCACAAAGCTTTGGTCGGCCCGAGGCTATAGTAGAAGACACTTGCCCAAGGTGCCACTCAGTGGGACTGAACCAGAAACCATGTGGTTGGTAAGGAAGCTACTTTATTTCAATAAATTTGCCATGTAGGCATAATACAAAGGGGACAAACAAGGACAGACAAACATAGAATAGTGAAGTAGCTTAAAGCGTTGTTATGAATTGATTAAAAATATGAAAAAGGCAAATAATTAAAAATAAAATAATATAAAATACATTGCGTTATGCAATGTGACACCGAAAGAAAGGCATCTGACATCAGGGTAGGGCCTTTGCTTTTCTTCCAGATCTCCACATACTTGGTGCCAATTACTCACAGCTTTCTTACCACAGGCTTCCATCTCATCTCGAATTTCTCATGTGACAGGTACTGCTTCCCCAGCCTGATCTTGCTGCTGAGGTGGTAACTAAAAAATTTGACCAACCCTTAGTCAGATACGAAAGTACCCATCACAATCCCTTTCACATGTGTTTTCCATACCGTTTCTTTTAAAATGGCTACCACACTGTAAAAACAGGCCTTCCTTTCCCTGCTAAGAGAAGAAAGCAGCACAATCTTGATGATGGACTCAGCTGATAGCTGTACTCTTCCCATCGATGACAACAGTGGTTCTGTGAAAGCTATCAATCCTGATAACTGCGAACATCCCACGAATGCATGCAAGATGGTTTCCCTGTCCTGCCCACACCTCGGACATGATGGTGAGGTGACACTTCCATGCCTTGAAAGCTTATCACAAAATGGTAACACCACATGGAAGCACTGCCAAGCCAGGGATTATCCCGAATGTTCTCCTGAACAGGTTGATCAACTGATTTTCATCGTAGCCCAGGGTCTCCCCCAAGGTGTCTTCAGACATGAATCCCACTAACCCACTATAAAAATCTGTGGTGGAACTTCTGCTGCCGGCATTGTCTGCTCGAGAGTGCCTTATGGCACTCCAAATGCCATTCCCCTAGTTTAGGTCTCTGCTTGATCCATGTACCAGTGTTCGTTAAGGACGTTAACCTCGGAAGGTAGAACCAGACGTGCGGTTACCACACCTGTTCTCCATCCAAGTAAATCCAGAGGTGCCTCAGCTATAACACAAATTTTTCATCCTCAGCCAAGGCATCCCTAGCTCACTCTTCAGTGGCTTCTGGCAGCAGACAGAGTGCTTCACAAGAGGCTTTCCTCCTTTCCACAGAAAGCAGAAAAAGATTCTCTCCAACTTGTTCAGCCACAAATCAGGGCAAGGCACCATGGTCAGACGGTAGGTGATAACAGATGCTATAAACATCTACATCAACTCCACCTCCCTTAGCAAGGATAACACCCGCCCAGACCAAGTCTGGGTTAGAGCAGTCACCTTACTGGCTACCTCACTCCAATTTTTCTCTATCTGGAGGTCTGGTACAAACCAGACGCCAAGTAGCTTAACAGGACCTTCTGTCCAACGCCCTACAACATTATTGGACGTCATCAGCTTGCCTCTCCAGGTGCTGAGTTGCAAACCGACTGACTTGTCCTTGTTAACCTTTGTTCCCGCCACCACCTCATAACTTTTGATGGCCTCTTCCACCACTGGAAGCTGGCTCTCATCCACCACGGTGATGGAGATGTACTCCACATACACTGTAGCTCCACCTCCACACCACAGATCATTCGGTGTGCTTCCTAGTGCTTCCAACTTCGGCAGCAATCACTCAAGAGCCAGTACATACAAAAGTAGAGACAAGGGACACTCCTGACGCACTGAGAGTTCGATTCTGAATGGTTTCGAGAAGAATCCATTTACTGCAGACTCGATGTCGCTGTACAAAGCAGCAATCCAACCATGGAAGGTTGGGCCTAGGCCAGCCTTTCCAAGGACTACTGCCAAGTACCGATGGTCGACCCTATCAAATGCTTTAGACTGGTCTAAATGTACCAGTGCCCCTCCGGTGCCAGAAAGATTCTCTACCCTCTCTAAGGTGTAACATAGAAGATGGAGATTGTCACGGATCAACCTGCCCGGGATCACCTTCCAGCACCTCAATCACCTCCTCGGCTGTGATTGACCCTTCACAGCACTCAGCCTCTCACACCGAGAAACATGGGCCACCAGACAGGAAGTCCCTAAGGGCCTCACCATGATCCAACCTCCCACTCATCCCGAACAACTCAGCAAAGTGTTTGTAAAGTGCCTCACACATCTCGTCCTGTCTTTCGACTGAACTCCGACTATCATCAGTCAGAGACCTAATTGCGGCATCATTGCCACACTGGGTTTCTACCGTACGGGCCTTTCTGGCAACATTAATTCCCTCACAGCCCAATGCTTGCACTTTAGCCCAGACTCTATATCCCTCATGTTTGGCTTTGAAGTGGCAGTCTAAGGCCATTCTTGCTGCCAAAATGTGGGATGCAGAGTCCAACCTCAATGCCTCCTCTAAGTCCTTAACTAGTTTCCCTTCTATTCTAGCCTTGTCTAGTCTTAGCGAATGGCTAAACCTAACAGACTTGAAACGAATGGCTCTTTTGAGGGCAAACCACCACCGGTTATTAACCACAGAGCCGGTTAACGCTCTCTATACTAATTCCTTAATCTGACTACGGCATGCTTCACAAATCAAAATAGACTTGTTCAGCTTCCAGTAACCAGATCTTCTCTTAACAGCACTATCTATGTTCAGCCTACACTTAACCATGTAGGATACTTGAACAAGATGTGGACAACTAAAGCTAGCCTTATCTCTAGCTCTTATCACTATCCTATCTAAGTAAGACTTGAACTTTCTATCGCCATTCATCCAGGTTCACTCTGGGGCATTCAGATGGTCAAGTCTGTAACAATCCTCTAGCTAAAATCGCTTAAGCAAATCTATGAGACATGAGTTCATTTTCCAATCAATTGAGCCAACACTGTCAATGTGTGCATCAACGAGAGCATTATTGTCACCTAACACCATTAATGTCTTTGACGTTACGAGAAAGATCTCTAGGCATCAATAAAAATCAGTTTGTAATCCTCTAGCACAGGGTGCATAGATTCCGAACAACCTGAAGGATCTACCACTGTACCTCATATCAAGGATGACCAGCCCACCTTCAGAGTCCACATAGACTGTACTTGTCTGCAGAGTCAAGCCTTTTCAGACAAGTACTACTACACCCATCGACTTCCAGTCTGGCTAAGAGACATGGTTTTTTCCATAGCCATTCAGGAGGGGCAAGAAGGTTCGCAAACTGTCCAGCTTGGTCTCTGTAGCAACCATCACATGTATATCATGTGATCTGAGGTCGTCGTGGAGGCAAGCTTGCTTCTACTTCAAGCTCAGACCATGTACATTTAAGTACCCCAAGTTAAGTGAAACCATAAACCTGGGAGAAAAAAAACAAAGGCTCTACTTACCCTTACTTGGAGATGCTGGGGACAATCTCACCAAATGTGAGTCAGCCTCCTCCTTTCTGTCCTTCTCCAGGTATTCGGGTGGGTCTTTGACCCTCCTGACGCCTCTCAGATGCCTATCCTTCATCTGCCTGAATAGGTTTTTCCCCCATCCAGGCACGATTCATATGTGTGTCATTTAGATTCAAAAGTTTCACCGTAATGTGTTGTGGAATTTGTCCTTCCAGATAATTGTCTTTAGAGTCATATTCAATTAAAATTGTTTCTTCATTCTTTTGTGTTTTTTTCTGGGGTGATGGAGTGGGGTCTTTTTTTTTTTGTTATCTGTGGTGTAGGGTTGTCTTTTTTCCTATGGGGATGTGGGTGGGGAAGGTGCATGTAAATGTTTGCGAATTGTTGTGAATTCCCCTTTGGACATCTCCATGGTGTCGTCTGGGGATGTTGTGTTTGAAATACAAGGTGCCTCAGAAATCAGGTAGGCAGGTTTTTTTTATTAATGTGGGGATTTGTGTATGCTGGGGTTGGGTCTTTTCATTACTTTGTTTGGAGGTGGCACCACAACAGGGAGAGTGGGAGCATTTGTTTTTGTGTGAGCTAGTGTATGTGTGGGTTTGGGGATGTTTTGAATAGTTGTGGGGACTGGTGTCTGTAACAGTTTTTTTAATCTTTTTTTCTTCTTTTCCTCCTCTCCTTTTTTATTTCACAATCGCTTCGAATGTGACCTTTTTTTCCACATTCGAAGCAAGTAACCTTTTTATCCTCCGATTGAACTCGGAGGGTAACTTTTTTACCCATGCATACCCAGTCCGGAGGGTTTTCAAAGTTTTCCAATGCCCCTTAGATGATAGCTGAAATGCTCTGCTCTGCCCAGTATTGGGAGGCAGAGCATGAAATCTGGAGGAATTTTATTTTGTCTGTCCTGTTGTACAACAGGGTAGCCATTACCCCTAATATGTTAACCATACTGGTACTCATATCAACATTTGGACTTCTTAACTAGATGCTAGATAAGATATCAATTATTGATGTTAAAGTCACCAAATTGCTAATTTATAGAAAAACTGACATAGACTGCTTTTACTTAAAATAAAATTAAAGCTGCAGATGCTTAGAATCAATTTAAGCAGCATTTGAATATCACATCATATCCTTTCAACAGCTTCTACTAACCACCAGATGTTGAAATTTAGCTATGGATTGTGGCTACATATACGAGGCAGATAACATCATAAGAGTTTGAAAGGAGCTTTTTAGAAAGTATTCCCTGATTTACACACCCAGAGAAGTTGAAAAACTCTACTTCAACAAATCATAAGTAGAGAAGCCGTATACACATCACAAAAAAAGCCATACACAGCTATGTTCAAAGAAATCTTCAAAGTAACACCAGCACTGATAACAAGAGTAATCTATGTTAGACTAACAAGATATTAACTCTTACTTTAAAGGATACGCTTTTGCAATACTAGAACCAGAAATAACAACTGCTTGAGGAATAAAATTCACAAAAGGGATACAGACCACCCAAATCATTAGAAAAAACTTCCATAGAAATAATAATCCTGAGGATACTAATACAAGAAGCTACTGAGATATGAAGAATATAATCCAACAAAATATGAAAGAATACTGGTGGAATGTTCTTATAGACTAACAAAATGTAAACTCAACAGACCAGATTTAATGATCTACACACTTGTAATCAGTCACTCAGTAGTTCATCATCATTTAAACATCTGTTGTCTGTGCTGGCATGAGTTGGATGTTTTGACCAGGGCTAGTAATCTGAAGGACTGCACCAGACTCCAGTCACATTTGCCCTTGTTGTTAACATAATATTAAAGATGAGTAAAAAAGCACACATCCGAGTTGAATGGATGAGAAATCTGCTTTTAATCAATCCAGAATATGGTTCTATACTTCTATCAAGGGTTTTGGAAGCACATAAAGTCAGAAAGAACACACCTAATCAAGAGATTACAAGTAATCAAAAGCACTATCAAAATATGTAAAACAATCAAGAGGTTTACCAAGTAAAACATGCACATACATATACGTACATGCTTATATACATACAGGTAAAGATATTATACATATAGGTATGCATACATACATAAAGACATACATACATAATACATACATACATGATGGCTGCCTCCTCGTAATCGAGTATGGCCATTGCATGAGGCTTAGTTGTTAATGGTGCTGTGATCAAATGTGACTTTTTAGCCCAGCTAAAGATCTACAATGTCTTGTACAGAATTGGTAGCAAAAACCTTTATTGGCAAAAGCTGGCTGTAGTTGTAATTGGGATTCATGTACCTTTGCATGTCATTTAAGTCCTCCTGCCAAATCACACTCCCTTCCACATGCCCGACAGATATGATTAGTATGGTGTGTAGCACCACCACCAGTGGCCTGGTAAGTCAATCATTAGTCTTGCTTTAGGACTACGAAGATAACTCTTGAGTCCAGCGTTACTGAGGCAGGGTCTTTCACAGACAGTGCATTTCAACATCATAAGAAGACCTTTACTGTCTGGCAGTGCCACTGCAATGCTCTTCCTGACATCCCTCCTCACTTTCTAATGCCCAACTCAAGATTTCTCAAAAGTAGCTGTCCCTTCATGCACAACCCTTTTCCACCTACTATGGTTAATAGCTATGCCCTCCCATGTGTCAGGAGAGATGCAAGCATCTCTCAAGAAAGCCTTCAGCAAGTCTTTATACCCTTTTTTTCATTTATGTGGAGGTTGTTCTCCTTTAGCTAACTCTCCATAAAAGAGTCGTTTTGGCATCCTTGAATCTTTCATCCTGACCAGATGACCACTCCATCTGAGACTTGGCTTCAACACAAGAGCTTCTATACTTACACACTGCAAGCTTTCCAATATCTCAAGATCACTGATGCAGTCCTCCTACTTAATGCCATAGATCCATCTGAGATATATCTGATGGAAACATTCCAGTTGATTAAGGTGGTATCGATATGTGACGCAGGTCTTGCAGGCATAAAGAAGAGAAGAGAGCACACACGTCTTGTACACCTTTATCTTTGTCTTCCTGCATATGTCTCACTGATTCCAGAGGTGCCTTTCTAGCCTTTTGAAAGCGTCACTTGCTTTCCTAATTCTGTATTGAAGTTCATTATCCAAATTGCTATATCTATTAACAGTACTTCCCAGGTAGACAAACTGATCAACTACAAGTCGTTTACCATACACATAGATATTTGGTTCACTATACTGCTTACCAGGGGTAGGTTAGTACACTTTAACAGTTTTCTTGAGACTGATTGTCAATCCTAAGGCAGTGCAAGCATCAGAGAATGCATTCAAAATGTGTTGCATACCAATCTCTGTGTGTGCTACTAAATCACAATCATCTGCATACAAAAGGTCTCTAATGATAAAGGTAAATACCTTTGTTTTTGTAGCAAAGCCCCTGATACTAAATATGCTGCCAAAGGTACGATAATGGATGTAAACACCATATCTGCAATTTCTGAACGCAATACAGAAAACCATCGCAAAATATATGGCAAATAGGGTCAGTGGCAGAATATCCCCCTGTTTCACTCCGTTTTGTATTGAGATAGGTTCTGATATTTTATCTCTAACATTAACCCTACCCTTCATACCTTCATTAAAAGACCTAACCAAAGCAAGGAACTTTTCAGGACAACCAAGTTTTTGGAGGACTTTCCACAGTGCATTTCTATTAATGGTATCAATGGCTTTTGTCAGATCGACAAAAACCTGATATAAATCCAGACCCTGTTCCACACACTTCTCCTGAAGCTACCTAGCTGAGAAGATCACAGCAGCAGTGCCGTGTCCCACATGAAAGCCAGATTGACTTTCTGGAAAAACACAATCTGCAACATGTTTCAGCAGATGATCTAGAAGTACCCTGTATAAAACCTTTCCTATGACAGAAAGCAATGATATTCCCCTATAGTTACCACAATCATTCCTGTTGCCCTTTCCCTAATATAAGACCACTATTACTGTATCTCTCCAGTCCTCAGGTACAGATTCACTAGCCCATATCCTACCAACAATGAGTGAAGCTGCTGCAGAAGTTTCTCACCGCCATGCTGCAACAACTTCGCATGTATGCCATCCATATCCAGAGACCTCCCATTATTCATCCTTGAGACACACATACATACATACGCACACAAACATACATATATACATACATATGCATACACACACACACACATACATACATACATACATACATACATACATACATACATACATACATACATACATACATACATACATGCAATTCCTACATACATAGCTTAACACCTACATGTGCCGCACTATAATCAGAGGGCAGAATATTTTCTGGTTGATCACCTTATATTCTAACCTATTCTTCATAACTGATCAGATTTCTATCTCCTCTATACTTTTCCTTCGATAATTAGGCATGCTAATTAAATTGATATTGTGCTTATGTTAGCAATCATCATTAGTATTGTGTAAATACCTCTTATCATTTAGCTTTTGCTTGTTTCAGTCATTGGGCTGTGGTCTTGCTGAGGTACTACTTTGAAGGATTTATTTGAAGAAATTGACCCCAGTACTTAAATTTTTCTTTTAAAGCCTGGTACTTATTCTGTCAGTTACTTTTGCTGAATTGCTAAGTTATGGTAATGTAAACAAAACAACACCAGTTGTCAATCAGTGATGAAGACAAACACACATACACACACAAAGCAAAGGCACATACAAATGTGTTAGTTTCCATCTATGAAATCCACTTACAATGCTTTTGTCGGACCAAGGCTGTAGTAGAAAGCACCTGACCAAGTGCGATGCAGCATGACTGAACCCAAAACCATGTGGTTGGGAAGCAAATTTCTTACCACACAGCCATGCCTGCACCTAATACATCATTCTTATTTTTTAAAAATATTTTTCTCCTGATATACCTTTTTTCATATAACAAATAACAAATACAAAATTTAAAAGTATGTATATGTACATTAAATAATGGTTTTGTTTGAATACTTCTTTCCGTTGTAAATTAAAACCTTATCTCTTTGGTAAAGTGGTGCTTTATTTCAGGATATTGCAATGAGAATGCAATATGTTAGATTGTCACTTAGTTTGCCTACCGTACTTCACATGCTTATATTGAAACATCCTGATATTATCTGAATGTACTGACTAATCTATATATATAAAACTGAGAATGTGTGTCTGTCTGTCTGTCTGTGTGTTTCCCTAAAACTTGAGAACTACACAACCAATTTCATTCAAATTTTACACATGCCTTACTTAGGGTCCATGTAGTTTCATGGGCAAAAACAATGTTCAACTTCTTGCCTAGAGCGAGCCCATAGCAATATCATATCTTCTCCACTATTTCAGTATTACATGTTATAAGTGAAACAAAAACATTTCTCTATTTTATGTCAGATACTTTCACTTTAACAATAAAAATTAGAGATAATAATAACAATTGAATTATATGTAGTAAGTAATAATTAAAATCAAACTAAAGTATAATATAATCATAACATAACAAAAGTAAAAATAGCAATTGGTATAAAATTGCATCATTGACTTGAACTTGAATAGTTTCACATGAATGGGAATAAATTAAAAATAAAATTAGCATGCAGAAATGGAAAAGTGCAGATGGAGCTGAGCTTTTACATTAGATTATCTGTTAATTAGCTAGCATTAAGTATCTATATGAAGTTTGGCTGTATGTAATATCTGTTTTCTCGAACAGCCGCTTCTGCAGAGTGCTGCTGTTGGTTTATTTCTTATAGATAAAGGACTAAAGCTTACTGCTTTCTGATTCATCGTAAGGTTTGTTGTTATTATTATTACTGTTTAACTATTGTTATCACGTTTGTTGGTTCCTCATAAAGGAAACACTGTTGTGTTGCATTTGCTAAATAATTGTAAACTGTAACCCTCCCCCTTTGGGAGAAGGAGCTTTGGTTATTGTTTAAAAATTGAATTGTGTCCCTGTTTGGGGAAATTGACAATATTTTCACCATTTACACGGAAGCATTTTTGTTAGAATGCCTTCGATAGAAGAAAGTCCAAAAATAAATTTCGCTGCAGCCGTCGGTGGGGATGAACTCATTGAAATTAAAATGGAAGAAATACGGATTGATCACCGACAAAGACGGTGAATCTAGGATAACACCACCAAACGAAATAAAAAATTAAATTAAAGAAAAGACTATTGTCTATAAAGTATACAACGTAGAGAAAAAAAAAGATTTGTATACCTGGAGGAAAGCACCATTGAAAAGTGTCTTGGTGCGACTATGAAAGATATCAAGTATCTAACCAGAGGCAGTAAATTCGCCACAATAGAAGCAAGGTTCGAGTCAACAGAGCATGCAAGGGAGTACTCGACTTGAACCTTGCAAAGTGGAAATATCTTATTTTTACCTTTATATCAGGGACGTGGGACATCCCGGATAAAAATTTAAAATGTTCCCCCAGAAGTAGAGGTAGGCTGGATTGTAGCCACACTTCTATATAAGAGGTAGGACAAGATACAATTGATCAAAATTGCAAGAGAAGGGCCTACAATTACAGTCTGTTATATATTTCGAGTATTGTTATCACTAACGATATCAAGATATAACTTTGTATTTTGTATTTTATGTGTAGATGTATATATATAGATGTACATGTAATATGTACACATATATACACATATATACATGCACTAGCACTATGACCCAGCAACGACGGGTCATAATGCTAGTTATATTATAAACAAAGCTGAAGATTTATACTTTAAAAGTTTATTTTCTTTTGTTTTTGTTTTTGTTTTTTGCTTTTATTTAAATTTTCTATCTGATGTGCCTTCAAGTTTATTTGGTTTTAGATGAGCCAATTTGGAAGAATTGTTGGAGTAGCCATTTTCAAAGTTAGATACCCTTCCTAATATTAATGTTGACAGTATACTATAGGGACATAGCAGCTGAGAGGTTAGGGTTGAATAAGGTTACCAAACCAAGACAACAAACAAATATATCAATCACTCCAACATTGAAAGGTCAGTAAATGAGAAAGTAAATTGATTTGTACACTAACTAAATGAATATAAATAAACAATTTAAACAGCTCATGTGCATGTCTGATTTAGGACATTGTGGATATTCTTAGTAGTGAAATATGAGGTTTATCCAAAAACTAGCAAGTTATTTTTTGTATATAAGTTCAAATTCATTATTGTTGAAGTTGTGACTCATAGCCATCATCATCATCATCATCATCATCGTTTAACGTCCGCTTTCCATGCTAGCATGGGTTAATTTATAATGGTTTCAATTGATCTACTTAAGTCAAGGTCATTGTGAGGAAATTCCAACAACACACATCACTCTACTTATGATCTCAAACAATTTTCTATTATTTGATACTTATTTAAACGTTATAGAAAAATGATACTCCTGTTAACGGTTGTCATAATGACTAAAAATGAAGGATAGGCTTCCATATAATCTACATCCTGTACATCATATATGGAATTCTGTCTCATATATCTATCTTCCATGATTCAATGCTACTGTGTGAAGTCTTGGGCTAGCATCTTTTACTATAGTTTCAAGTTCACCAAATTTTTGAGAGTGAAACTGGATAGACAGAAGCTGTGTGGAAGGTCATCAGAAAGGCTGGACTAGTAATTCAAAAAGTCAGCTTTGTCACTCTGCAGTGTGCTGATTCTGCTTAAAGATTATGCTAAGAATACATATATCTGTAGAATATTCAACCACTTATAATATAATTCAATATAAATCGAATAACAGAAAAACTCATTATCAAAATTGAATACAAATGTTTGTTTTTACTCTCTATAATATATGAAAATGTTTAGATTTGTGGTAAAATGGTACATTTTCAATTGGCATTGTTCTCTGTCTGTCTGTCTATCTGTCAATCTCTCTCTCTCTCTCTTTCCACACACACACACACATATATATATATATGCATTGAGTGATAACTTGCAGCATGAGTTTAACCCTTTTGTTACTGTATTTATTTTGAGATGCTCTGTGTTTCTTTTAATTAATTTAAAACTTAACAAGGAATTTAGTAAAATAACTTAGTTATCATTAAGCTAGTGTTAGGAACATAAATTATGACTAAGGTTTGATGAAAGATTTTAATCTAGAAATTTTGAAAAGACATTCATACTACAGAGTCAGAGGCAGTTTCAGCCAAGTTGGTATTGAAAGGGTTAATTTTTCCATGACTGAGCTTGTTTTACGATTTACTCATATTACAAATCAATTTTCTTCATTGAAATTAACTAAAATATAATTAATCTGTTCCAGCCACCTAAAACCACCCAAAAATAATTTTTTTATGGGTTTTAAAACAGATAAGGTGTAATTAGAAGTAAAATTACTATTATAAAAATAGAGAATGCAAAAGAAATATGTAAACTGGTTTTATTAACAGAATTGCCTTAAGGATAGAACAATTTGTGCGTGAGGAAGATAGTAGCATGAGAGGAAGGAGGTTTACTGTTTGGAAGGAGATTCTCCTTCCATTAAGTCTCCAGGAAGAAGAATTACTGGCGTTTTCTGTCTCACTTTGCATAATTTAGGCTTTTTGGACACACTTTCTTCATTTTTTACACTTGCAGTTCATTTCATTAGAAAAATATCAAGAAAAGTCTGCTTTTTCCTGCTTTTCAAAATATATGAAAATGTGCCTGAGCAGTGTTATTGTATGAAACTTGCTTGTACTTCAAGACAAAAATTCGCATGAACCTTGGCTTTTACAGAATTACTCATACAATGGGGCACTCATACTGCGAAGTTCCCCTGTATAATGTTTATAGCCACTTTAACATGTGTGTTCTCTAAGAGATGATAATATTACTGCTTTAACCCCAGGAAGACGTTTATTGAGTACACTTTCTGCACTCGCTATTTATTGCAAGTGGGAAATAACTTTTGCTATCCTTGCTTCAAGACCACCAGACCACATGATTTTGATCTTATTGGATCTCTTTGGTGGTGGGCACTCATGTGCTAAGTATGGCAGTAGTTTAACTTCTATGTGATTAAAAGAAAATACAGTGTAATACAATCACTGATTTTGTAACTAGAAGCTTCCTAGTTACAAAATCAGAGATTGTATGACACATGTCCTCTGTAGCAAGTGGCCTTTCTAGAAAATGGAGGAGGAAAAGACTTCATTAGTCAACAAGATTACAAATAACATTGTAAATCTAAGCACTTTATGGCTGTGAAATCCAGGGTAACTCCATAGATTACCCACACACATACAACATACATGCTTCCCCACACACATACAACAACATCAACAGTGAAGCCAAACAATTAGCCAGCGACTTAGATATAGCAGATGGGGTAGAGATTTTAACAAGAAAGAATGCCTTTACTACCATCAAACCATAAACCAAGTTTTGCCTGAATCCCTAAATGCCACCTGATTAACCCAGCAAAATCTGAGATCAGTCTGGCAAGCAATTACATACTGAGGAACATTAACAACAGTATAAGGAGAGCCACCAACCTCTCCCTATGGCATAACACCAATGAGGTGATTGCATGGTTTAATACCAACAAGGGGGAGGCAAAGCAAGTTTCATCTAATTTGACATAGTTGAATTTTACCTGTTTATATCAAAAGTGTTACAGGTCAAAGCACTTTCCTTTGCTAGGGGCTTCACTGATATTAGTGACAGGGACACAGATGTCATTATGCTAGGAAAACAGTACTGCTCAATAAAAGCTTGACCCAGGTCAAGCAATCTGACCCTGTAGGCTCCTTTGACCTTGCAATAGGAGCTTATGACAGTGCTGATGTATGCGATCGCATCAGGCTGTATATCCTAGACACTCTGAAGAAATTTCTCTCTGTCATTTTTGGTCTCTATTAAGATGACGTGCTGGCCATCATTAGAGGAGCCCATGGCCACACTCTAAACAGGCTTGGGAAAGATCTAATTAGCACCCCTGGCTCCATGGGACTGAAAATTACTATCAAGACCAATCTCACCATAGTAGACTTCTTGGACATCATGCTTGACTTGGGCTCCAGTAGATACAGGTTCAACTGCAAACCACGTGACTGGCTGACATACATCAACAGTCTCCTGTCACCCATCCATTGTGTTCAAAAACCTAGTAAAGGGTATTAGTGAGAGAATCATGAACTTTTCCTCTAGCCAAGAAATTTTTGATGCAGTAGGCTCCTACTATAACAAGTCACAAGCTGCTGGTGGATTTGGGGATGGCATCTCCTACATGCTGGGCTCTAATACCCACAGAAGGAAGTGCCATGGAAATATCATTGGTTTTTTTCCCCCACTCCTTCTCCCTACATCTGAAGGTAGGATTTTCCATAGGCTAGTAGATAAACACTTCACACATTCACATAGATGCAGATGCATTTTCAACAGGCACAACCTTAGGGGTCTCTTTTAGCTGCACTACCAATATTAAGAACATTTTAATTAGCACATCTAGGCCATGATGGAAGTGAGATGCTCATGCAGGGACTACAACAGATGCCAAGTGGGAAGCCATTGTGAAACCAAGGGACCTATCTATGAAGATGATGTACTAGGCAACCCTAGTAGCAGCAACTTCCGTGACGACTACTACAGTAGCAGGAATGTCAGTATCAATAACAGCAGCAGTAGAAACACAAACAGGATTAGCAGCAGCACTACTGCCACCAGTGATAACAACATCAACAATAGCAATAACAGTATCCCTTACAGAAATAGCAGCAGATCCATCACAAATGATAACTACAATAACGGTGACAGCACCACTCACCATGATAGCATCGACATCAACTCCAACAATACCATCGATGACAACTATAATGCCATCAACAGCACCATCATCACTGATGTCTCCTACACCAGCAGTAACAGCACCAACACCATCAATACATTTAATGGTGCCAATAAAAACACCAACAGCAGTAGCAACAGCGTCAACACCAGCAGATACAACATCGTCAACAGCTACACACAGAGATGCATCAGATGCTCCAGTAACTTGTTCAAGCATTGCCTCTCCAACCACAGATCCTCTTTCAGGATACTGGAAAGGAGACACACTATGTCATCAGCCAGCCATGGTGGCTGAAAGATGAAGTAATTCTGCATGTAATATCATAGAGAATCCTAGAGAAGCCAGGCCCCTAAATAAATGCAATCAAGTGTTGTAAACTGCATAGCCAAATGGTTGGGTATATTAAAGGACTCCATTGACCCAGGGAACATCCTTAACTCCTGGATGGAAGGGTTTGGACCCTGTTTGCACTTCAGGAAATTCTTGCTGGCGTCCTGGGACCCATATGATAACAGAGTCAATTATGAATAAAAGCCAAAGGGAGACATTCCCCTGTTGTTGACAGAGTAACAAAGTCTTTTCCTTCTCCATTTTCTAGAGAGGCCATGTACCAATGGGTTTTGAGGTCTGATGATACGCTGTAAATGTAAGTGCTTTATTGATGTGAAACCCAGAGTAATCCCATGGGCCAGCCTCATCTATCTTTATACTATACTGTTCTATAACTTAAAGTGTGCTTCTTTTACAGATTTATGATTTACCTATGATGCACGCACGCACACACACACACACACACACATGGTTGGAAAAAATAATGGCAACACCTTGTTAAATAGAAGTTAATGATTTGATACAGAGCTTATCACCCTTGGCTTCAATCACAACTTTAATATGCTGGGGTATTGATTAATACAGCTTCTGAACAGATTTTGAGCCATTCTTCAAGTAAAACCTATTTAGCTCTTTCAGTAATGGTGTCAAAGAGAAGCAACTTCTCACATGCACTTCCAAAATGCTCCACAAATGTTAAATTAAATTGAGATCAAGTGATTCTGTGGGCCAATCCCAATGGTCTACTTCACTCCTGTGCTCTTCATATCAGTTTTGAATAACATTCACCATGAGAATTGGTGCATTATCATCCTAGAAGATGGCACAACCATCAAGAAACAATTTTTGTACCATAGGATGGACATGATCAGCCAAAATACTCAGGTAATCAATAGTATTAGCTCTGCTATGTAAAACAACTTACGAGGCAAAAAAATTCTGTGATATGAGTGCCCTAATCATCACAGACATATCACCATGCTTCCCAGTAGAAGCCATGCAGTCAGGGTTTAACACTTCTATAGACTGTCTCCAGGTAATTCATCAAAGATTATATCATTGATCTGATAAACACCATTTTTTCTGCTTATCAGTGTTGTTGGGGACAGGAGTGGTTTAACAATTTCAACCATTCCATGACATCCAGCTTTATCGAGGTCAGGACAAATGGTTATGGTTTACACAAGGTTGGCAAAGTAGTAGTTCAGCTCTACTGTCACTTTTGTTGCTGTTCTTTGATGGTTTTTAAGCACAATATATTTCACTATTCTATCCAGAATTATGCTTGTCAGAGCTGGTTTTACTTTGATTTTGAAAAACCAACCTAATTTTAAACTGTACCTCTCAAAATATTAAGCAATTCAATAGTTTTAGTGACTTAAGCTCCACCCATCTGCACTTCAAAAATTTATCTGCTTTCAAAATTAAGTCACATGTTTCAATATCGTTAGATATAGATAACAGCAAAAACAGGGGGTTTATATCATAATGTGCAAAGTATAAATAATATATATGGGCACATGTATTGGGTCATCCCATAAATAATGCAGTTTTTTATACGTCGTTTATTTTTCAAAATTAAGATAAACAATTTCTTTTTTAATCTAAAATATACTCTCCTTCATTTTCTTCAATGCTCTTCCATCTATCTTGATTACTTTCAAGACCCCTCTTCCAAAAGTCACTTGTCCATGATAAGAAATACTCCTCCAGTACTGTTCTGACCTCATCTACAGAGCTCATATTTTTTCCATCCAAATGATTTTGAAGACTGTGGAATAAATGATAATCAAACAGGGTAAAGTTCGGCGAATATGGTGGGTGGGGCATTGTTTTTCTTCTAGTGCTGACTTAAGCTGCTCAAGCTGTTTGCAGTAGATCTCATTTGTTATTGTTTGATTTGGGTTTAAAAGTTCAAAATGGACAAAACCTTTCATATCCCACCAAACAGATAACAACACCTTACAAGTGTGAAGACCTATAACCTGGGGTGCCAGTGTTTCTCCTTTCCCTACCCACTTTTTTTGGCACTCAACATTTTTATAGAGAATCCATTTCTCAACACCAGTCACTATTCAGTCCAAAAAAGGTCCATTTGTGAGAAGTGACAGCAAAGAAGAGCAGACATTCACTCTCTGCATGCGATTAAACTCCAAAAGTTTGTGAAGGACCTACTACCCTAATTTGCTGAATTTTCTGATAGTATGCAGGTGTCAATGAATGGTCGAATGACCAAATCCAAACTTCTATGCTAGTTCCTCAACAGTTATGATGGGATTTTGTTCCACCAGGATTTGCAGGGTGTCTTTGTCTACAGATCTTCTAGGACGAGGTTAATCTTCTAGGCTGTAATTTCTGGAACCACCATTGAGACTGACTTAGGATTATTGTCCATTAATATTCCTTGTAGTTTCCATTGAACTCATAAAGCAAAATATGTCAAATATGTTCTTTGTTACTTCCATAGTAGCTTTGAAAAAATAACTATTAAAATCTAACTGCACTCTTCAAAACTTGCACTAAGAATAAATACAAAGTAAATTTACTATCTGCTTTTATAGCAAGTTGATACTGGTAGTTTATTCTGTCTCCCTCCAACTTTTAGTACATGCAATTGAAAAAACTGCATTATATATGGGATGACCCAATACATATATACAGACTGGGATAGCTGTAAATTTGTATAATTGTCAGTAAGAGAGATAGCTAAATAGAATGCAATGCTACCAGTATTTTGTGCAACCCTCTATATACACAAACATACTTGCTTGTGCATGCACACACACATGAACATATATACACACAGATACTCAGGTCATCTAAAAGAATGTATACACATTTTAACAGGTGATAACTAATTTCATTTTCATTTATTTTTCAGATTTAACCCATCAGAAATAATGAACAGAGCCAGAATAAACTTTGAACAAAGGAAATCTTTCCTAAAGTGCCATTGTAAGTTCGAATATGAAGGAGGGAGATTCAAACAGATCTACCTACACAACTCACAATCATTCAAATTAGGGAAGAGTTTGAAGCAGTGGAATTATTCAGAATGTTTACATGACTGTGGTCATTGATGAGCCCAAATCACTATCACCAAAGGAAGGATATTGCTAGAGTTAAAAAAAAAATCAGTGTGGCATGGGAGTTGTAAGACAGGAATTTCAAAATCAAGCATTCATCACATTTGCAACACTGTAACTGGAAAAGTTACATTCCAAGAAGTGTCCATATTCTCAGTGAAGATTATCCAGACCAATGAATGGAATTTTGTGGTATGACAAAGTGTAAAATTGGGTACAAGCAGCATCAGTTGTAGTGCATAAGACAGAAGATTGCACCAGTATGGTTATGTGATGTGTATGGATGAGGACAGCTGTATAAAGAAGCGCCAGTCTCTAAAAGTGGAGGGAACCTGTGGAAGAGAAAGACTCAGGAAGATGTGAGATGAAGTGATGAAAAATGATTATCAGATGTTGAGCTTCACAGAGATCACACAGGACAGATTTAATTGACAATTGACTGTGCTTGAGAAAACCCAGCTAAGAAATATCCATGTTGGCACCCCTTCCCTCCCCCACAACCTACTTATGCTTACCAGGTTTTTCCCTCCATTCCATTCTCCCTCATGTATCTACCTATACTCTATATGGTCCTGTTAAATCCCTGTACCACAACATTTTCTCCTAATATCCCTCAATCTACCCATATCAAGACAATTACCCTCCTAGGACAACTATCCCTCATAGAACAATTCCTCCCAACGAAAACTACCCCATAGGACAATTACAACTCCTGGTTAATTACCCCCTCTCCAATATATTAAGAAGTTTAAATCATCATCTGTTGTCCTCAGAGGGTAAATGTTCTAAACTCCCATTTACCAGTGCCCACTCATTACATCCCGCACCTCTAGCTCTCACTCTCTTTATGAAATCTTGTGAACACATCCACTCTTTCACCCTCTCCAATCCCCAGTCCACTTCCCTATATACCCTAACCTATACCTTGGGTGTGTGGCCTCTACCCCTCCTTGTCACATCTTCACCATCTGTCTTTCCTCTCTCTCTCTCCATCTGAAGTAGCAATGTTTCTCTTCTAATGCAAGACACCTTCTTTCTCTGTCCTTCAATATTACTCCAATTGAGGGGCTTGTCCTGCAAGTTACTTGGTGGCCTCACTGCTGCTGGTACTACATCAAAAGCACTCAGATTACTCTGTAAAGTGGTTGTCATTAGGAAGGGCATCAATCTGCAGAAAGCATGCCTAAACAGACGTCAGATCTTGATGCAGTTTTCTGAATTGTGAATTCCTGTGAAACCATCCTGCCTATACCAGTATGGAAAATGAATGTTAAATGATGTTGATGATGATGATGATGATGATGATGATGATGATATATATATATATATTTAATATGTTTACTTGGGTGTGTATAGTAGAAAACAAACCCTGAATATTTCTGCCAAGTAATAGGTCTCAAGTAGTAGTTACTCAGTTTCCATGGTAAATAAGTGACCAAGATCACAAGATACCCCTTGAATGGATTGGCAACCAATCACAGGGTTATATATTTACAACTAAGTGGACAGGTGCAACATGAAATGAAGTGTTTTGCACAAGATACAACACACCACCTGGTTCAGGAATCAAAAACATGATCTTCTGATACATATATATATGCACATATAGACACATCCATACATATGCACATATAGACACATCCATACATATGCACACATATCTATCTTGCTCTCTCTCTCTTTGTCTGTCTGTGTAACTGCATGCATTTGTACATCTTACAGCTAATTTTCACCAAATTTCATACATAGGTTTCTGAAGTTCTATTATGCATCATAGGCTATTTTATTTTTCTGTACCTCGATTGTACCCCACCCCCACGTGCAGATAACCTCCTTAAGCCTCTCTTGGAGTCAGCAGTACTACAGCATAAAGGCCCCATAATTCCTGCCGTTTGCCTCCCATCTTCACCAAAATTAATCTTTTGTTTGCTTATGGCCTACAAATAAAGTTGCAAGCATGCACTTGCACAGAAATCCAGGTAGAGGACCCCTTGGTGAGTAGTAAACCGATTTTGATGAATGTTGAAGTTGATATTATCAATGCAACAAAACTGGTTGAGTTGGCGTTTGGTTTTCACAAAACAAGACATATTGATTACCAATGGCTCACAGAGGAAGGTGAACATACGAACCTTTATTTGAACTTATCAAGGGGACCCTGGAGGGGTAGTAAGCCCCTTTGACTTACCGACTGAAGTTCACATTAACACTGTATTAGTACCTAATAACTTTTGAAGTTTATGCTCAATTTTAGCATTAGGGGACACATTGGTTACCCATTGCCTAGAGATGGTGTTGAAGATGCTGTCTATACCTGGAACAAGCAAGGGGACCCCCAGGGGGCATAAGTCCTGGCAAGTCATTTACTGAATTTGGCTCTTGTAATACAACAAAGGGTCATAGCTTCGATAATTGGTAATTTCATAAAATGAATTTCGACTCAGTTGTTATTCATTTACTACAGATGAAGATACAGAGAGGCACATTTACTTCCATTTCAATTCAGCAAGACGATCCCCTTGGGAGCAATGAACCTAAATCGTTAACCCATAAAAGTTCAAAGTGCCACAATAAAACAGCATCAGAACCTCGGGAGTTAATCATGGTTCTTGCCAATCATAAGATAAAGCATTGCAAATTCGTTATCACTTGAATTCTGCCCCCCTAGGGAGGGCAGTGAGCCCCTTTGGACCACTTTTAGAGTTCATATATGATTGCAGCAAAGCATTTTAACTTCTGGAAATAACAGTCAATTTAAACAAAAGTAGACGCATCTTTTACTCATGTCTTACAAATGGAGTAGTGAATTCATAAGTCCCACTGACTAAACTTTAATTTACTTAGTTAACTTTAGGATGGTTGAATTTAATTTTGCACTCGGTTGTCTCCCATGTGTAATTGCCCCACAATTAAGTGTGGAATGGAGAGTTAAATTTTTTTCCTTGAACTTTGGCATCATTTCATACTCCTAACCAAGAAAGTGTGATTTAACCCAGGTGTAAATTTTAATGTCTACTGTATGTAAATTGTGCTATTTCACAATTATGCCTAAACTGTGCAAATAATTGATTAGTTTTTACACACAGTTGCCTCCCCCATTTAATTGTACCCTAATTAGGTGGGAAATGGTGACCTCTGGCCAACCACACATCAGTGAGTTGTGTTCAGCAGATTTCATCACACTTATTTGTATTATCTAACCAATCAGACACCTTGAGTGTTGTTCATTAAGTGAAATCACTTCTATTTATCTTGGTCAAGTTCAACCTAGGATCATACTTCATTTTTGGCTTTTGACAAGTGGTAGGTTTTTTTACTTGTGTACTCTCATAAGCTACCCCATGTTTCTGAAATGTATGCTTTTTCAACATTTTTCACTTTAAATGAGGTTTATTTAATGTGTTTATGGTCATAAGTTTCCAGTTTATCATACTGTGATTTTTTGGACATTTTTGCCTCTGTCCTTTCAATAGTTAAAATTTACTTATTGTTATTGTATGAATGGAAAAAAAATATATTGATACCCTGTCTTTTAAAAGAAAAAGGAAAGGAAAAAGAAGAAAAAACGATGTCTATTAAAAGAAATAAAAATAAAAATTGAACAGTCCATGTTGTCAGGTGGAGAAAGAGAAAAAAAGCCTTTAAAAAGAGAGAGCAGACAGTAGACAAGGACAGCCATGGAGTTAGGTCAGTGGCCTTTAACTACGACCCCTCCTACAACTATGCCAGCCATGGAAATATTCAAATTGGGGAAATGACCTCTACTTGCCAGATATGTTGTGCAAAAAGTGGCCAGAGGAAAGAGTTGGAATGTGCTGCTCAAATGGTGAAATTAAACTACCTCCTGTTCACAACCCTCCAGAGACATTGCAACTCCTTTTGATAGACATGACAGAGAAATCATTGAAGTTTCTGTGTAATATCTGCTACTACAATTCTACCTTTCAGATGAAATTCTTTGGAGCATAGCTTAAATCGGAATATGGGTCATGCCGACTTTTAAAGTCCAGGAACAGATCTACCACTTGATTGGGTCTATTCAGCCTATGGTAGAAAAGAATCTTCAATTTCTAAAGTTAGACTTCATTGGAAACTATCAGGAGCAGGCAGAGAGGTAAAACTTTATTTCATCCAAAACTAACATTGTTACTATAATAAAACTTCAAGAAATTTTTCATGACAAAAACAGCTATGCTTGCAGCTTTAAGTACACTTTGGAAACAGCCACCAACCCAGACTTTAATGTGGTCATACATGCTGACCAAAGGCCATCTGGAGAACATGCTGGTCGGTTCGTCACACCAACTTGTAATGAGATTGCTGCAGTTATTTGTAGTGAACAGCACAACAAAAGAGATATTCTAAAGCACCGAAACAGCACATTACAGCATATGAATGAGACACACAGGTCCCACAATGCCCGCCAGTATCCTTTTCTATTTGTCAACGGTGAGGATGGATACGATTTCGGCATTCCTCAACATTCAGCAGGCAATGGTGAGGCACATCTTAGAAAAACTGTCGCTTGCATGGATTTCTACGCTTTCCGATTTATGGTAAAAGACAATTCATTCATCCATCTACACCGATCTCATGACCTTTTCCAACAATTTGCTGTTGACATGGCTGTTAAAATGGAGTCTGAGAGATAATGGTTCATTAAATTAAATCAAAAGAAAAACTTCAATCTGAATGCTACATTCATCTACATGATAGAATTAACAACGACGTATCCCCAGACAATTTAGGACAAGTGTGTATTTTGCCTTCAACATTCACAGGGAGACCTGATACATGCATGAGAGGAATCAGGACACCATGACTTACATACATTATGGGTGGCCTAACCTTTTCATGACATTTACATGTGGAAGGAGATTACAAACAACCGTTCCACAGTCAAGCGCCAAGACACAGGCATGATTGCATAGCAAGAGTGTTTTGCCTCACATTATCCAAATTAATCGATTTATTAAAGAAAGGACAGGCTTTTGGGCCTCTCAGGTGTGACATGTACACAGTCGAATGGCAGAAACAAAGGCTCCCGTATGCCCATATCTTGATTTGGTTGGTTACAAAAATCAGTTCAAACTACATCGACAAATTCATTTCTGCGGAACTACTTGAGCCATCGATTGAAAATGACCTCTTCTCTATAGTTACATCAAACATGGTCCATACTCCTTGCGGACATGGATTCAGTATGAAGTCCTCATGCATACACAACAAAAAGTGTACAAAACCATATCCCAGGCAGTTTTTACAGGAAACAGACTGGCGTTGATGGATATCCTTTGCATAGGTGGAGGAGACCTGAAGACAGCTGTGGCAAGCCAATAAAGCAGCGAGCTGGCAGAAACGTTAGCACACCGGGTGAAATGCTTAACAGTATTTCGTCTGCCGTTACGTTCTGAGTTCAAATTCCACCATGGTTGATTTTGCTTTTCATCCTGTGGGTCAATGTAATCGACTTAATTACCTTTGTCTGTCTATGTTTAGCCCCTTGTGGGCAATAATGAAATAGGAAACATCGCATTGGCTGTGGCTTCTTTCGGCATTACAGCAACTTTGCTGCCTGGTGGCAGGACGGATCATTCTGCCTTCAGTCTTTCTCTGAATGTGGCATCCACTGAGACACCCATGTGCAATATCAACTAATCTTTTGGAAAAGCACTAGTGTTAAACTGCTGCCTACAAATTGTTTGGGACAAATGCACAATGGCTCACAAGGCAGCTTTCAAGGCATTAGACTGGTCATTCAGAGACATCAGGGACTGTCAAGAACCAATGGGAGGTGTCATGTTTCTGTTATCTGGAGACTTCAGACAGACTCTGCCTGTAATCCCAAAAGGCAAGCGGGCTGATAAGGTTGCTGCATGCCTTAAGGCCTCCCAACTTTGGCATTATATAAGAAAGCTGACACTTTCAACAAACATGAAGGCACAACTGCAAGGTGATGAGACATCAGCAGGTTTTATTGCTGCCAATTTGTTGTTGGGTGGTGGAAAAGTCCCACTCGATGGAGATGGTGCAGTGGACCTCACTGGGATTTACAGATGCAGTAAGTCAATTGTTGAGTTATGGACATCTGTTTTTCCTAAACTTGAGAAGAACTGCACAAATCAAGAGTGGTTGTGTGTACGTGCAGTATTGACTTCAGAAAACTACATAGTTGGAAGTATCATGCTGTGCTTGACTGGAAACCTTGATTCTATTGCTGATTCGGACGAAGTTGTTAATTACCCAACAAAATTTCTTAATTCCCTAGGCCTCCCGGATTGCCTCCACACTTATTGCAACTTAAGAAAGAAGTCCCTGTAATGCTCTTCAGGAATTTGTAACCCCTCAGACTTTGCAACGGCATGTGTCTGGTCGTCCATAAGGCGATGCCTCATGCTATTGTGGCAACAATACTTATAGGATGTGGTAAGGTGGATACCGTCTTCATACCAAGGATACCTCTCATTCCCTCCAGTAAAGACATTCCTTTTACATTCAGAAGGCTTCAATTCCCTCTCTGGCTCAGTTTTGCCATGTCAATTAACAAATCACAGGGTCAGATGCTGATGGTCATAGGGCTTACTTTAGAAGAACCGTACTCCTCCCACGGTCAACTATATATTGGCTGCTCTCAAGTGGGGAGCCGGCATAACCTATTTGCTTTTGCAACTTGCGAGAAAACCCAAAATTTAGTCAATAAGGAAGTTTTGTAGGCACCCTATCCACCGAGTATTCGCTGTTTTTTTGTATAAGTGTATCCGTGTGCTATATTTGTCCTTTTGACAATATTATGTATGCCTCTGAGGTTGGTCTTGCTATATGTTATAAATGTTGAATGTCTCTGTTTTCTACATTTATATGTTGCTATCACAATTTGCTATTGATGTTCCATGGTTTTAACTTAATTAATCTACTTTTCCCTAAATCTTATTTACACATTTTTTAACATTCCAGCATGATCTTGCCAAGGCCGTTTTTGTGGCCACCAACTTTTACATGCTTTTCTAGGTTACAACCTTAAATAATAAGCAAAGCAAATATGACACACCAAAGTGGTGTGGAGGACTTCTTAAGGGCCACCACCTCTAATTGGAGTCGTCTTTGCTGACAGCTCTGCCACTGGGACTTTTAAGAGTGAACGACCCAAGGCCCTCTTCAGGCCCACGAAGTTTAAATTGTTACTATCGTATTCATCTTTGCTGGCAGCACCACCACAGAGATATTTCAGCGTGAATATTCAGAGGCCCTCATTATGGTCAACACTTGTAAATTATTACTTCTATAGTTGTATTTGATGGAAGTCTTTCGGCTCATGTGAACAACTACTCCATTGAGAGTTATGCTGGGCAACGCCGGGTACCTCTTCTAGTTCTTATAATAAGACAGTAGCTTAACTTGCCTAAAAAGAGAGGCAGAAGTTATAAGGAGGTGAAGTTTGTTTTAAATGAAGTAATGTTTAAGAAAATATTTGAATGATGATAGAGAACTATAAAAAAAGTAAATACAATAAATTCATTGGAAGTTGAAGTTGCATTTTCTATCGTTATATATAACATGGGACAGTACATTATATACATATATATATATATATATATATATGTATATGTATATGTATATGTATATGTATATATATATATATATATATATATATGTATATGTATATATATATATATATATATATATATATGTATATGTATGTATATGTGTATATATATATATATATATATATATATATATATATATATATATGTATATATATATATATATATATATATATATTTATGTATATATGTATGTATGCATGTATGTATGTATTTGTATATATATGTATCTTAATATATAAAAAAGAGTGTGTGTGTATGTTCCTTATGCATTCAAAAACTGAGCTGCTGATGTTGATGTATGAGGTATCAAAAGATTCAGTAATATTTCGGTTACCAAATAAAGTATTTTTTTGCGCAACAACTTTTCCTTACTACAAAGACAACATTGAAAATGAGGTCGGGTCACACAATTTTGAGGTCTTTAGCTAAAGGAGGCATCTCTGCCTGAACAATCTATGTTTTAGAGCATAATGAAAAAATGTTTAACATACATAGGCGTAAGAGTGGCTATGTGATAAGTAGTTTGTTTATCAACCACATGGTTCTGGGTTCAGTCCCTCTGCATGACACCTTGGGCAAGTGTCTTCTAGTATAGCCTCAGGTCGACCAAAGCCTTGTGAATGGATTTGGTAGATGGAAACTGGAAGAAGCCCATCGTCTATATGTATATATATATATGTGTGTGTATATGTTTGTGTGTCTGTGTTTGTCTTCCCAACATCGTTTGACAACCGATGCTGATGTGTTTACATCACCGTAACTTAGTGGTATGGCAAAAGAGACTGATAGAATAAGTACTAGGCTTACAAAGAATAAGTCCTTGGATCGATTTGCTTGACAAAAGGTGGTGCTCCAGCATGGCCACAGTCAACTGACTGAAACAAGTAAAAGAGTAAAAGAGATACATGGAGTTTTACCAGGGAATGAAACTTTGAAGGTGTACCATCAACTTATTAGTATTATTTAGTATATAACCTTTTAATGTGAAGAATGCTTGTCTATGTTTTGTTTAGCCCAGAGTTGCCTATGATGTAGGAGACCCATTGCATGGATTTTTTTTTTCTTCCGGAAATATTGTAAATCTGTGACTTACTTTTGATGAAAGGGTGTGTTTTAAGAGAGATTTGGCTGCTATTTGTAGTAGCTCAAGTTAACACAGACACACCACTGCATGTGTGTATGTGTGTGTTCTGTTGTGGTGAAAAAAGTACTTTTTCTTGGAATATTTTGCACCATAATTTTTAAAGAAATCTGGACATCTTTCTGACTGCTAGCCATTCAACTTCAAATTACAATTGTACTTGATTTAACAACAAATGTAAACTCACGCACATACACACATATTAGGTGCAAGAATGACTGTGGTTGAGAAGTTTGCTTCTCAACAACATGGTTCCACATTCAATCCCTCTTCATGGCACCTTGAGCAAGTGATTTGTACTATAGCCCAAGGCCAACCATAGACTTATGACTGAATTTGGTTGACAGAAACTGCAGCATTGTTCATCAGAAAATTATGATAAACATGTTTATAAAGAAGAGTTTTTTGCTTCATACTCCTCATCTGCTGATTCTGCCCGTAAAAAAAGATACAAATAATACAGTGTGGCTGTAGGTCATAACACCTAGACAATGACAAGGTGCATTGCTAGTATATATATATTTATATATATATATGTATGTATATAAAATACAGTGTACATTTAAACACATTAAGAGTTTTCCATCACAGGAATCCCTTATGCTAGAAAGAACAGCTAAAGTCCAAACCACTAATTAGGGATAAATTCTTGAAGGGAATGAAAAATAAAAACATTTATCATCTATTTCCTGGACTTCACCTAGCAAATTATTTTATTTGCTAAAATAAGTCAGAAACCATGGTCCAGGAAATAGATGGTAAATGTTTTTATTTTTCATTGCCTTTGAGAATTTATCCCTAATTAGTGGTTTGGACTTTAGCTGTTCTTTCTAGCGTAAGGAACTGTTATGATGGAAACCTCTTAACGTGTTTAAATGTACACTGTATTTTATATGAATAATATATAGTCTATTGACTAATTTTTCTATACGCTAGGCCACTGGTAGTAAAAATTTCTAAAACCTATATTGCCCTGATATTATTAATTATATATGTATATATTTATAATACAAATGGAGAAACAATTTAGTTGGTTCATCAGCTTTCAGATATTAGAATGTTGACTTATTTATTCATTTAACAAAAATGAGAACCTTAATAGCATACATATATACATTATAATTCAATACATATAAGATAAGAATACAATTATAAAAATCATAATATAAATTAGAACAAATATAGTAGAACAAATATAGTATTATTGGACACTCAGGAAGGAAGGAAAGAAGGAGGGTTTAACGTTTCGAGTGGAGCTCTTCGTCAGAAACATAGGAAAAGGAAAGATCCAAAGAAGGGACGATGGAGGAAAAAAAATCGGCAACGGTACACACGCGGTCACATTTTAAATATATATATATATATATATATATATATATATATATATATATATATATAAGAGACCAATGTGTACGTACGCTGCTATATCTTTTTATATATGAAAAATGCAAAAAAGGGACAAGAATGCAAAACATCCAGTTAGGTGATACAAAAAGGGACAACTCTGAAAAAGTATCCACAGTGATTTTGCAAGAGCTTGCATGATTTTAGGAGAACTGATTTTAGGAGAACTGTCGGTAATCCATCTATGGCTGATGTTACATCTTTGATATTGATATAATCATGGCTGTCATTTTCCATGTAGGTCTACAATGCTTCTTTACATGTTTTCCATTGGAGAAGTGCTTATTTAGTACTTCATTTATCCTCTTGAGATCTGCAGTTAGTGAGCCTTCTTCTTCAAACAGTGGCCCTCTCTTGTGCACCGAGGCAAACACTTTTGTGAACTTGTTGAAGGCTTTAAGATTTATTTTTATATTTCCAGCAGCCTGGTTTCTATTTCTATGGGAGAGTCTGAGTTTATTTTTTTATCTTTAAAAGTCTTCCTTTGAAGAGAGATTTCTTGCTGTCATCAAGTTGTTTATGTAAGTGATTGGAGATCTTGATTTTACATCTCAAAAGAACTCTCCTGTTTCCAAAAATAATGTTTTTGAATGTTGTCGCTGTCTTCCCTGGGACAAATTTAACGTACATAGCTTGCATTATTGACATGTATTCTTTAAGTGTCATACCAATGTTTTGCATAGAGTAACTTTGAAGCCAATTTTGCTGGATAATCCTTTTTCAATTGACTTCCAGTCAGCCTTGTAGAAGTTCAGACTGGATAGAATTTGGGTACCATCTATGTGAAATACATCGGTAATTGGTTTTGGATTGTACATTGTCAGTTCTGTTGTGGTCTGGGAAGATTGTTGGTGATATCTTCACATCTCTTAGTATAAAAGGCAGATTTTATCTGCCTCCCTTTGGGAGTTATAGAAATCTACAATATAGGATTTCTTCAATTACAATTTACCTAGCATTTTTAAGAGTAGAATGCATCGGGTCATGCCAGGTCCAGTTTTTAAAATTTAAACTCCAATTAAGCAAAATTTACAGAAAACTCACATTCTAGTGTGTGTGTCAAATGCTTTTCTTAGTCTGGTTTACATCACATGCAAACGCACACACACAGTGTGCAACGAATGAAATGAAAGTAAATAGCGACAGACTGATTTGAGGAAGACTAAACTGAAAGTATTTAAACCACTACTCAAAAAATAAAAAAACACAGCAAACAGAAACAAATACATACATAACGATTTACTCCTCACACAATTTCTTCAATTAGAGTGTACCCATGATTTTTCAGAGTACTTCAGTGGGTGATGCCATAAAAAATTTCTTTCAATTTTACCACCAATTAAGACAAAATTCGAGAAAACTCAATATTTTAACATATCACTCCGAAAGCATTGATGTACATGTGTGAGTGTGTGTGTGTCATTCCTCACACACACGCATACACATACATATACAACTACATACAACTACATACACATACAACTACATACAAACACGTGTGTGTTTGTTATTAAAAAAGGCGCCAAAACACAACTCACTTATCATTCCAACACATTTGCAAAGACACACGGACGGACAGAAAAGGTAAATTGGTTTTTATTTTACTCTGTATATATTTTATTATATAATATTATATATAGATATATGTATATATAATTGCAGTATGAAACTTATATATAGTTATTATAATAAGAGATTAATAAATGTATGCATCCGTTTAACCCTTTCGTTACCAAGCCACCCGAATTTACCTATTCATATTTAAATGAGAATATCAGAGCAAATCTCTTTAGTACATTCGTGAAAACACGTATTATACTTCGTAAACACTTCAACTACAGTTTTGTACAAAAATCGAAGTGTAATTTTAATTCCGTGAATTATGGGAGATTTTTTTCCGAAATTTGTTCCTATTGTGTTTTCAAAATTTGTAATTCTGACAAAAAATGGATACGAATTTCATTATATCAAGCAGCGAGTCAGAATTCGAAGGATTTTCTACTGAAGACCTTCATAAATCTAACTCTATGACTGAAAAAAAAAAGCATCTTTATATAAGAGAGAAGTTGTGTGTCTGTCTCCTACGATTTAGATTCCTAACTACTCCCACATTTTGCGGTGCAGTTTAACCAAAAGCGGGTATCTTATAGTCGTGATTCATATCGAGCCCTTCTGGGTATTAGCGTGCGTCTACGATGAGTCTACGATTTAAAAAAAAATTACCCTCATATTTTTCCATTTTAATGCATTTTTTTCGCTTTTATATAAGGGAAGTAACTCTTTAAAAATATCTACGATGTGTCAACGATTTAAAAAAAATTTACCTTAATTTTTTTTCAATTTTTGATGCATTTTTTTGCTATTTTTTGGCTATAACTCTCTAAAAATGCTTATATAGTTATTTCCCTTACAACCCGAGCAACGCCGAGCGATACTGCTAGTTGTAGATAAGACCTACATTGTTGATGGAACAGAGGCCTACGTTATCATTCTTGGTTGGAGAGAATATTGTTTGCCCCATGAACAGCACTTTTCTGGAGTCAAGTAGAGTTTCTGCTTGATTATGCTATTTGCATGCCATTCCTGAGATTATATTGTCTTCCAGCTCTCTGATGGTGGAAAGTTGAAGTCACCCATCAGAAGTATACTAATGAGTTGATCCAGCTTTGTTATCATACATACATTTATATATATATATATATATATATATATATATATATATTCCTTATAAGGAATTCCTTATAAGCCAGTGGACGATTGTATCCCCTCCTCATTACTCGCTACACCTCCAGAGAAAACACGGATTTTCAAAAATGGCCAGCTAAGACCTTAACTTTCAACCTGTTACTTTCATATTTTTAAGCGTTTGTTTGGATACCTTGATCTGCTCCCCTTTCGTTTCTCTATTTATCTCTAAACATGGCGTCTTCATGCATTTTTAAACTCCACCTTTACCTTTACTTTCAGCGCCATCTTCGTTGTTTATTCCATTCTCCTTCAAAATATGCTCCCTCGTATCATATCATATCATATTTATTATTTATTTTTTCATTCTCTCTTTGGTTTTCATTCATTTATCTAATTATTTTTCCCCTCAAATTCAGTAATTTTATTGCAGAGAAAATTCCTTACGAATTATATTCAAACTAGTTGCTTCGATGTTCGTGCCCGCCCTCCCACCACCAATACCGGAAGTTTCTACCCCTGTCTTACTTAACTACCCCCCACCCCCACTCGCACCACTATGTAGGGTTTATCTGATCATATAGCGCAAAAAATTGTGAAATGTATGCAGGTTGTAGTCTAGTGTTTCCATATGAAATCTGCCAAATGCAAGCTTTCTTTTCAGGTACATGACACGGCTGTCCCTCATCCCAGGGTCTCAGAAGCCCACACCTCCCACACCCTCAGAGTTGGCACACTCAATGTTGGCACATTGAAAGGTATGTCTGGAGAGATTGTAGAGCTGCTTGAACAGAGACGTGTGGATGTATGCTGCATCCAGGAAGTAAGGTGGAGAGGAGGTTCCACTAGGCTCCTCACAGGCAAGGAACACAGGTACAAGATTTTCTGGGCAGGGAACACTGACGGGGTCGGGGGCGTGGGTATACTTCTTGCGGAGAAATGGGTAGATAAGGTAATCGAGGTAGTCAGAGTAAGTGACAGAGTAATTAAAATTAGATTAGTCCTTCACCATAGGACAGCTACCATCATCTCGGCATATGCCCCTCAACCAGGGCTACCGGAAGGACAAAAAGACCAATTCTATGACACCCTATTGCGGACTACCTCGTTGACAAATGACAGTGACCTTCTCTTCGTGGCAGGTGATTTCAATGGACATGTCGGATGGCATGTCGGGAGCTTCCATGGCGTCCATGGAGGCTACGGTTTTGGCTCTCGTAATGAGGAGGGAACCAGGCTGCTGGAGTTCTGCGATGCAAATGACCTTATGGTCTGCAATACCAACTTCAGGAAACCCACCTCTCACCTAGTCACCTACCATTCTGGCAGACACACCAGTCAGATTGACTACATCCTTGCCAGAAAAAGGGAAAGAGCGCTGATTATAAATGCCAAAACCTTTCCAGGCGAAGAATGTACTCCTTAACATAGATTAGTAGTTAGCGACTTCAGGATCAGAGCTAAATGGTTGCCCAGAAGAAGACCAGCTTGGAGGAGAAGGGTCTGGAAGCTTAAAGATCTTGCAAATGGACAGAGATTTAGAGACATACTACTCGAAGCCTTTGACGAAATAGAAGGGGATATAGCTTCACTTAATGGGGAAGACAACTGGAGATTTCTACGGGACAATCTGCTGACAGCCACTGACCAGATCTGTGGATGGAGCAAAGTACCATCTCGACCCAGAGTAACATGGTGGTGGAACACTGTGGTTGACAGGGCTATTAGACAAAAGAGACAGGCTTGGAAGGACTGGAAGAATGGTGGTAGCAGGGAATTGTATCAGACAGCCAGAAGGGAAGCTAGGAGACAGGTTTATTTAGCCAGAGGGGAAGCGGATAAGAAAAAATTTGCCAATGTTCTGAGCTGTGAGGATGAAAGACTTGAGGTATTTCGCGTTGCAAGACAGTGTGTGAGAGAGAATCGTGATGTGGTAGGAGAGAAGTGTGTTCGCATGGATGATGGTTCACTTGAACTAAATGAGGATGCAAAGAGAGAGGTTTGGAGATGCCACTATGAGAGGTTGCTGAATAAAGAAAATGAATGGGATAAAGAGTGTCTGCCGAATGTTGACCCAACAGAGGGAGCTAAGGCAATTAGAAGCATGAAGACAGGCAAAGCCCCAGGCCCATCAGGAATTACTGCAGAGATGCTCAAAATATCTGGCAGTGTCAGCTATAACCTAGTCACCCGTATAGTCAACTAGGTGATACACGAAGGAGTCATACCCAATGACTGGTGTAGATGCATACTAGTCAACTGCTACAAAGGTAAAGGTGATGCCCTAGATACAAATAATTACAGAGGTATCAAGTTGTTGGATCAGGTAATGAAGGTTACGGAGAGGGTCATAGCCCAACTAATTAGAGAGAGAGTTAGTTTAGATGAGATGCAGTTTGGGTTCGTGCCAGGGAAAAGCACCACTGATGCTATATTCCTGGTAAGGCAGCTGCAGGAGAAATACCTAGCCAAAGATAAGCCCCTGTACCTGGCTTTCGTTGACATGGAGAAAGCCTTTGATAGGGTCCCCCGATCCCTCATCTGGTGGTCAATGAGGAAACTAGGGATAGATGAATGGCTGGTGAGGGCTGTGCAAGCCATGTACAGAGATGCCGTAAGTAAGGTTAGGGTTGGCAACATGTACACAGAAGAATTCAAAGTAGAGATTGGGGTCCACCAGGGTTCAGTACTCAGCCCCCTCCTATTTATCATAGTCCTCCAGGCAATTGTGGAGGAATTCAAGACAGGATGCCCCTGGGATCTCCTCTATGCTGACGACCTTGCTCTAATTGCTGAGTCACTATCAGAACTGGAGGAGAAGTTCCAGGTGTGGAAGGAGGGATAAGAATCGAGGGGCCTTAGAGTCAACCTAGCTAAAACCAAAGTTCTAATAAGTAGAAAGGTAGACAATCCACAAATGTCTTCAGGAAGATGGCCCTGCTCGATCTGTAGAAAAGGTGTAGGTAGAAACTCTATAAGATGTACCCAGTGTAAGCTATGGACACATAAGAGGTGCAGCAATGTCAAAGGTAGGCTAACTGGGAAGATAGTTTTTGTATGTGGCAGATGCTTGGGAGCATTGACCTCCGAAAATCTGCAGAAAACAACTTCTGTCACTTTCCAGGGGGAAAAACTAGAAGTAGTTGATAGCTTCCGTTATCTAGGTGACCAAGTCAGTAGTGGGGGTGGGTGCGCTGAAAGTGTAACTGCTAGAATAAGAATAGCCTGGGCAAAGTTTAGGGAGCTCTTACCTCTGCTGGTGACTAAAGGCCTCTCGCTCAGAGTAAAATGTAGACTGTATGATGCATGTGTACGAACTGCCATGCTACATGGCAGTGAAACATGGGCCGTGACTGCTGAGGACATGCGTAAGCTCATGAGGAATGAAGCCAGTATGCTCCGATGGATGTGTAATGTCAGTGTACTTACTCGACAGAGCGTTAGTACCTTGAGAAAAATGTTGTACCTAAGAAGCATCAGTTGTGGTGTGCAAGAGAGACGATTGCGCTGGTATGGTCATGTGGCGAGAATGGATGAAGATAGGTGTGTGAGAAAGTGCCAATCCCTAGCAGTTGAGGGAACCTGTGGAAGAGGTAGACCCAGGAAAACCTGGGACGAGGTGGTGAAGCACGACCTTCGAACGTTAGGTCTCACCATGGAAATGACTAGAGACCTATGGAAGTATGCTGTGCGTGAGAAGACCCGGCAAGACTAGTGAAGCCATAACCCATGGCCCCCACCAGGGACGTAGTCAGTCCACCTGTGCATACCTTCCTTCTTGTGACACTTGTGAAGACCTGTTGAAGCAAGTGAAAATAAAATCAAATCAAATCAAATCAAACCAAATCAAAATAGATGAACATCAATGGAATTTGTATCTTTGTGGTACCAGTGCCGGTGGCACATAAGAAAACCATCCGAACGTGGCCGTAGCCAGTACCGCATCAACTGGCCTCTGTGCTGTGGGCACGTAACAAACACCATCCGATCGTGGCCGTTCGCCAGCCTCGTCTGGCACCTGTGTCGGTGGCACATAAAAAACACCATCCGAGCGTGGCCGTCTGCCAGCCTTGTCTGGCACCTGTGTCGGTGGCACATAAAAACACCATCCGAGCGTGGCCGTCCGCCAGCCTCGTCTGGCACCTGTGTCGGTGGCACATAAATCACCCACTACACTCTCGGAGTGGTTGGCATTAGGAAGGGCATCCAGCTGTAGAAACACTGCCAGATCTGACTGCCCTGGGGCAACCTTCGGGCTCGCCAGACCCCAGTTGAACCGTCCAACCCATGCTAGCATGGAAAGTGGACGTTAAACGATGATGATGATGATGATGATTATATATATATATATATATATATATATAATATATATATATATATATATATATATATATATATATATATATATATATATAATATATATATATATATATATGTATATATATATGATATATATATACATAAATACATTGTCCTTGTGTGTGCCCTCTCTGCACAGTTAAACCTCTGGATCAATCTGTAGCATATTTGGGTTACATGAATAATTTGTCCTTGAAAATAATAATACGGCTTTGATTTATTTTTTTATTAAAAATAAATAATATTATTGCTTTATATATATAATAAAGATTTACTTCTTCGAACCGTTTGGTCAATGTCAACTTCCTGTGTCTGGTATTCTGACATAGTAACTAAGTAGCCAGCTATTTACAAATACACACACACACACACACACACACACACACACACATATGTATGATCATTACATTTGTGATGGTTTCTGATAAATATTAATTTCTAAGGGTACTTTCATCTTTTATATTCTTCTCCAGCTTTCTGTTTGTGTATTTGTACATTCAAGCTCATTTCTGTAAAAATTCTCCAATGTCAACAGGTCTGTTTCATATATAACTATTACCACCACAACGATTACTATCACTGCTAACCACTGCCACTTCTACTTTATACTGTCACTATGACAACTAAAAGTTCTGTCACTAATACTTATACTACAAATACTACTAATGCAACCACCACCACCACCACTACTACTGTCATCATCATCATTAATTATCAAGCTGACAGAATTGCTAGCACGCCATGTGAGATACTTAGCGGTACTTCCTCTGTTGCTATGTTCTGAGTTCAAATTCCGCCTAGGTCAACTTTGCCTTTCATATGTCAACAGATCTGTTTTATAAGACATATATTTGTGTGTGCCCTCTCTGGATGGCCACACTGCTGGTGAGATGGTCAATGATCTCATAATTCATAAATCTTTAGCAACAGTCAACGGCTCTGTGAGTGAGCCATCTTAGCTCCACATAATGATGCAGTCAACAAAATCAACTGGAATTTCTTGCAGCCCTTGCCAAGGCAAAAGAACAGTCTTTCAAATCTCTCAAACACCGTCATTGATCCAGGTCAGGCTGTAGTTTTCCAACTGAGTTCCTGAACTCTCTACAGCTATCTGAGAAGCCACCTCACCACTTAACACTTAAAGAGCGGACACCAATCATGCTGCCAAAAGATTTGGATCCACTTTGTCTGTGCAATGGCACCAGACTGGTGGTGAAAGCGATGCAACCCCATTTCCTAGCAGCAACAATTATGACTGGGAACTATAAGGGTGAAGATGTCTTCATTCCATGGATCCTGTTAATCCCATATGACCTCTCCTTTGAATTTAAACGGTTCTGGTTCCCAGGGAACTAAGTTTCATTTTGTCAATAAACAAATCTCAAGGAGAGTCTCTCAAGGTTGTTGAACTTCACTGTGCTTCTCTCATGGGCAATTATATGTAAGATGTTCATGAGTTGGACGTTCCCCAAACCTTTCATGTATACACAATAAAAGGACACACTTAAAACACTGCGTATTTAGAAGCTCTAGAATCTAGATCATTAAAAGGCGATTGATATCCAAATTTGTTTCAATACATTTGTTTATACTCACATCATCTGATAGAAATTTTGTTAAATGTATTTATAAACAGGAGAGGAGCACCTGGAGGGCAGTTCTCAATTTATGCAGTTTTCAGGTTCAATATGTTTCAAATAGTACTGACAATTGAAGGTGATTGCAAAAACAAAGAACTACCTGCATTTTTAAACAATTTTAACAATGAGAAATCAGACAAACATATATATGACCAATATACAGTTGGTACCTCAGCTTATTAGCTGTTGAGAACTGCATAAATCCATGTTTCATTTTACTTAGAGATTAGAAAGCATAGTTAAAAATCATTACTTTCAATTACCTGGGAAATGTCGGGGTATTAACATATGAAATTGGTACCTCAGCTACTAGAAGGGGAGACCTGCATAGTCTATGTTTCATGTCAGTTAGAGATCTAGAAGTCTTTTACAAATTTCTTTATTTTCTTTAACCTGGTCAACATTGGGTATTTTTTGCTAGCATATTATATATATATATATGGTAAAGGTGGTTGATCCTGCGAAATAGCAGTTAAATCAATTGCTGGCAGGAGAGGAAATGGAATCGACAGATAGATCGCTAGTAACACAAAAGGCAAAAGTGCAAGCATGCTGGTGTGATGCGCGACACAGATAATTTTCTCTGTTAAGTTACGTGACCAACAGGAGTCTAACAGGGAAAAATAATTACGCCTAAAACATGGGCGCAGCGCATGTGAACATCCGACGTTCTATGAGTCGGGAAAAGAATTAAGCTAACGCAAACGTGTTGCAAAAACAAGGCAATACACGTGCGAAGCAAAGGCGCATGAAATGCAATAGGGCTTGCCAGACCGAAAAACAGCAATGAATATGCCAGTGGTTGAGCGATATATGCCTCGTTCGTACAGGAACAAAAGTATGACATGCTGGCGCGTTATAATGGACAAACAACCCTCTCTATGTATACGTGACTGACAGTAGGGTCTACAGAAATGAGGTGTGTCCACAAAGGCAAATTAGCATGGAAAAAACAAGCGAGGAGAAAAGCATTGTGAGGAGTATGTATGTGAGAGAGATAGCATTTATGTTGTGTGTACGTGTGTGCGGACAGAATATACAAACAAGGTGAATGCGAGCAAAATAAAAAAATACAGCGCATAGAAAAAAATACAGCGCATAGAAAATGTCTCTCAGGGCTATCTCAGACAATGGAGTTAATTTACCAGTCTCTAATAGCCTGATGCACAATAGCAGTTCGTTCTGTAACAGAATGTTGAAATCACAAATGCAGATGCCGGTTGAACACAATGTGTAGCGGTGTAGCTTCGATGTTGTGACAGGTTAAATCGTTACAGAAGAATCTCGCAGATAGACGCACGAAACAAACAACCCCATCCGATCGTGGCCGTGTCGCAAGCGCCTCGTCTGGCACCTGTGTCGGTGGCACATAAAAAAACCATCCGAGCGTGGCCGTCTGCCAGCCTCGTCTGGGCATCTGTGTCGGTGCACACATAAAAACACCATCCGAGCGTGGGCCGTCTGCCAGCTCGTCTGGCACCTGTGTCGGTGGCATAAAATCAACAACATAAACTCACGGACTACCCGTCTCAGGAGTGTTATGGCGTAGGAAGGGCATCCAATGCCTTAAAACCACATAAGCAACACACTGCCTGTGGGACCTGAGGCAGCCTTCGGGCTCGCCAGACCCCAGTTGAACTGTCCAAACCCATGCTAGCATGGAAAAGCGGACGTTAAATATGATGATGATGATGATATGATTATATATATATATATATATATATAATATATATATATATATATATATATATGTATAATATATATGATTAATATATACATAAAATACATTGTCCTTGTGTGTGCCCTCTCTGCACAGTTAAACCTCTGGATCAATCTGTAGCATATTTGGGTTACATGAATAATTTGTCCTTGAAAATAATATACGGCTTTGATTTATTTTTTATTAAAATAAATAATATTATTGCTTTATATATATAATAAGATTTACTTCTTCGAACCGTTTGGTCAATGTCAACTTCCTGTGTCTGGTATTCTGACATAGTAACTAAGTAGCCAGCTATTTACAAATACACACCACACACACACATATGTATGCATCATTACATTTGTGATGGTTTCTGATAAATATTATTTCTAAGGGTACTTTCATCTTTTATATTCTTCTCCAGCTTTCTGTTTGTGTATTTGTACATTCAAGCTCATTTCTGTAAAATTCTCCAATGTCAACAGGTCTGTTTCATATATAACTATACCACCACAACGATTACTATCACTGCTAACCACTGCCACTTCTACTTTATACTGTCACTATGACAACTAAAAGTTCTGTCACTAATACTTATACTACAAATACTACTAATGCAACCACCACCACCACCACCACCACTACTACTGTCATCATCATCATTAATTATCAAGCTGACAGAATTGCTAGCATGCCATGTGAGATACTTAGCGGTACTTCCTCTGTTGCTATGTTCTGAGTTCAAATTCCGCCAAGGTCAACTTTGCCTTTCATATGTCAACAGATTTGTTTTATAAGACATATTTGTGTGTGCCCTCTCTGGACGGCCACACTGCTGGTGAGATGGTCAATGATCTCATAATTCATAAATCTTTAGCAACAGTCAACGGCTCTGTGAGTGAGCCATCTTAGCTCCACATAATGATGCAGTCAACAAAATCAACTGGAATTTCTTGCAGCCCTTGCCAAGGCAAGAACAGTCTTTCAATCCCTCAACACCGTCATTGATCCAGGTCAGGCTGTAGTTTTCCAACTGAGTTCCTGAACTCTCTACAGCTATCTGAGAAGCCACCTCACCACTTAAACACTTAAAGAGCGGACACCAATCATGCTGCCAAAGAATTTGGATCCACTTTGTCTGTGCAATGGCACCAGACTGGTGGTGAAAGCGATGCAACCCCATTTCCTAGCAGCAACAATTATGACTGGGAACTATAAGGGTGAAGATGTCTTCATTCCATGGATCCTGTTAATCCCATATGACCTCTCCTTTGAATTTAAACGGTTCTGGTTCCCAGGGAAACTAAGTTTCATTTTGTCAATAAACAAATCTCAAGGAGAGTCTCTCAAGGTTGTTGGACTTCACTGTGCTTCTCTCATGGGCAATTATATGTAGGATGTTATGAGTTGGACGTTCCCCAAACCTTTTCATGTATACACCAGTAAAAGGACACACTTAAACACTGCGTATTTAGAAGCTCTAGAATCTAGATTATAAACTGTGATTGATATCCATTTGTTTCAATACATTTGTTTATACTCACATCATCTGATAGAAATTTTGTTAAATGTATTTATAAACAGGAGAGGAGCACCTGGAGGGCAGTTCTCAAATTATGCATTTTCAGGTTCAATATGTTTCAAATAAGTACTGACAATTGAAGGTGATTGCAAAAAACAAAGAACTACCTGCATTTTTAACACTTTTAACAATGAGAACATCAGACAAAACATATTATTGACATATACAGTTGGTACCTCAGCTTATTAGCTGTTGAGAACTGCATAATCCATGTTTCATTTTACTTAGAGATTAGAAAGCATAGTTAAAATCATTACTTTCAATTACCTGGGAAATGTCGGGGTATTAACATATGAAATTGGTACCTCAGCTACTAGAAGGGGAGACCTGCATAGTCTATGTTTCATGTCAGTTAGAATCTAGAAGTCTTTTGCAAATTCTTTATTTTCTTTAACCTGGTCAACATTGGGTATTTTTTGCTAGCATATATATATATATATATATATGGTAAAGGTGGTTGATCCTGCGAAATAGCAGTTAAATCAATTGCTGCAGGAGAGGAAATGGAATCGACAGATAGATCGCTAGTAACACAAAAGGCAAAAGTGCAAGCATGCTGGTGTGATGCGCGACACAGATAATTTTCTCTGTTAATTACGTGACCAACAGGAGTCTAACAGGGAAAAATAATTACGCCTAAAACATGGGCGCAGCGCATGTGAACATCCGACGTTCTATGAGTCGGGAAAAGAATTAAGCTAACACAAACGTGTTGCAAAAACAAGGCAATACACGTGCGAAGCAAAGGCGCATGAAATGCAATAGGGCTTGCCAGACCGAAAAACAGCAATGAATATGCCAGTGGTTGAGCGATTATATGCCTCGTTCGTACAGGAACAAAAGTATGACATGCTGACGCGTTATAATGGACAAACAACCCTCTCTATGTATACGTGACTGACCTAGGGTCTACAGAAATGAGGTGTGTCCACAAAGGCAAATTAGCATGGAAAAACAAGCGAGAAAAGCATGTGTGACGTATGTATGTGAGAGAGATAGCATTTATGTGTGTGTACGTGTGTGCGACAGAATATACAAACAAGGTGAATGCGAGCAAAAATAAAAATACAGCGCATAGAAAAATGTCTCTCAGGGCTATCTCAGACAATGGAGTTAATTTACCAGTCTCTAATAGCCTGATGCACAATAGCAGTTCGTTCTGTAACAGAATGTTGAAATCACAAATGCAGATGCCGGTTGAACACAATGTGTAGCGGTTGTAGCTTCGATGTTGTAACAGGTTAAATCGTTACAGAAGAATCTCGCAGATAGACTGGGCTGTTAATCCTTGGCACGCTATGCACGAACAGCGTGAAAGCTAAAGTTCCGCGAGTTGCTATGTACATCTTGGTCGACGGTGTTGAAAGGCGACGGTGGTGGTGGAAGGCGACTGTAGTGGACTTGAGACAACATTGTTCTTAGTGGTGATGGCGACGAAGATAACGACGACGTGAAGTTCTAAGACGACGATGATGATGACAAAGGCAGAGAAAAAGCATCGATGATATGATGGCGTCCGTCATTATGTTGAAGAATAAAAAAGGCTCCTTCTATAACTGTCCGAGGGGACCGGAAAAATCGTCGAAAGATGATGACTGCGTAGAGTTAAATCGTGTTCCGACCTGGCAGAAAAACTGGATTTCTTTGTTGTAAGTGATCTCTGGTTTTAGACCAGAATCACGTCGGGGGTCACCAGTGTAACGAACAGTGAATATCTTCTCTTGCACTTTTGGGGTGCAGTTGGTGCAATCACTATCCGTTGCTTTAATAATCCAGATTCTACCAGTCAGAAACAACAAGACGCAGACGTAAAATATATATATCTACTTTATCTCTCATGACAGTAACAGATAATTGGTATATCTGATATCCTTGTATAGATGTGTCAGAGCTGAACTATATCGCTGTAGAATCTACAGTGTTCAAATGCAAAACAACACTGGTCAAAGATGGCGTCCGGAACAGGGAGAAGATGTGGTCTGCAACAATTCAGGTTAAAAGTCTTTTGTTAAAGGCTGCTGCTATAATCAAGTTCGGACAGAGAGAAAAAACTAACGTCCGTTACCTTCAGTCGTCGTGCCTCAAGTCAATGACTGCTGCTGGACGCTAGTGGTCAACGTCCTACGATCCCCCTGCCTCGGCTAACTGCCACGTAGGCAAAAGGGTCCTTCTTCCGGTGCTTCGCGCATGCGCAAGAGGGCCTTCCTCTCTCTGCCTGGTGAAGGCACAAACTCCACACGCGCGAAACAGGAATGGACGGTGCGCGCGCACGCGCCGCTGTATAGCGTCACTACATATATATATATATATGGTGGTGGTTGTCTACTCCTTAAGCAGAGCTTGACCACCTCCTGTACCTGCATCTTAGAACCATCATGGCATCTGATGTGGGTTTTTGTAAACCAAATACTGTTTTGAAAAGACAACCACATAGATTGCATATCCAATTTCAACCACCAAGAGCTGCAGATAAGTTCTGATCTTCGTGGATCTTAAAAACGTCTTTTGAGGCCTCTGTCAGATTTGCAAACTTTCTGGCATACATTGCATTGAAAGGTGTGCACAGATGTATAGGCAGGATAGTTGGTGGAGGATCGTTTTCCATGGATTTACAAATGAGATTTGAGCCCAGCAAAAGACAGGCATGGTCTCTCACAAACTGCATATATATATATATATATATATATAGATAGATAGAAATAGATATAGGTATATATACAAATACATATACATATATATATATATATATATATATATAGAGAGAGAGAGAGAGAGAGAGAGAGACATACTTGACTGGAGATGTGTCGATTTGTGCTGCCTCCAAGAAGTAAGGTAGAGAGGAGGTTCTGCTAGGTTCCTCACAGGCAAAGAACACAGGTACAAGATTTTCTGGGTAGGGAACACTGACGGGGTTAGGGGCGTGGGTATACTTCTTGCAGAGAAATGGGTTGATAAGGTAATCAAGGTAGTCAGAGTTTGCAACAGAATACTTAAGATTAGATAAGTGCTTCATCGTGGGTTAGCAACCATTATCTTGACCTATGTCCCTCAGCCGGGGCTACCTGATGGAAAGAAAGACCAATTTTATGACACCCTCTTGCAGACTACCTCATTGACTAATGACAGGGACCTTCTCTTTCTAGCTGTTGACTTCAATGGACACGGACAACATGCAGGGGGCTTCCATCGCATACATGGAGGCTACGGTTTTGGTTCCCACAATGAGGAAGGAACCAGGCTGCTGGAGTTCTGTGATGCAAATGATGTTATGGTTTGCTGCAATACCAACTTCAGGAAACTTGCCAATCATCTAGTCATCTATACTTCTGGCAGACACACAGCCCAAATTGATTACATCCTTGCCAGAAAAAGGGAAAGATGGCTGCTTAT